>NC_056045.1:5490042-5790042 GCF_004379255.2 Salvia splendens | reverse complement strand
CAAGGGCGGACAATGTGTTGACAATACGCATAAACAACCGTTTTGACATGCGAAAACGGCGCCGGAAGTAATCTTCTGGAAACTGTGGCTGGTCGGAAAAATAGTCGGCAACGAGCCTTTCGTTGGCTCCCTCCCGGTCACGAGGTATGTAGCGGCGAATTGATCTAGTTGGTCGAGGAGGAGGGGCGGGGGTGGTGGCGGCGACATAAGCTTCATAGGCGGCACAATATTGTTCATAGTATTCTTGTTCTTCGCGCTTCGCTTCAGCCGTGATATCGGTGAAAACCATTTTTAGAGAGGGTTTGAGTAAGAGAGGAAGATGTAGATGAGTTGTATGAAAAAGGATGAATGAGAGATAATTTGATATGAAAAATGGATGATGAATGTGTGTATTTATAGATGATTTTGGGGTTTTTAAAAATTATAAAAAATCAAAAAATCCCAAAAAACGGTAATAAAACGGCTATATTTTTGGGAATCTGAAAAAATATATATATTTTAATTTTTGGTATTATTTTCGGTATTATTTCGATTTAAAAAAAAATCCAACGGATAATCCGTTGGCCAATAAAAATGTGCCACGTCACCTGCTTAGTGGTACGAACGAGCTCGATGCATCGAGCAGCGCTGTGCCAGCGGTGAGCCGCGCCAGCAGCACGGAGGCTGTCCGTCCCAGCGAGCACAACTGAGGATGCTCTAATTATCAAACTACAACATATTCTTCCATTCGAAGTTTGCTTTTTTAATTTGTTGTGTCGTTAGCATCGGCCAATTGCTTACATATCCATATAATAAAATTATGTTAAAGTAATATTTGTAATTAAGTAGTTGAGGTGGCACATTCTCTGGCGCTTAACTAAATGAAAAAAATAATATTTCTATTTAGCTAATACTATTTGGAATTTGCTGTAAACTTCCACATAGAAAACTGGAGTAGTAGTTGTTGAGGTGGTGCATTCTCGCTTAAAATCCCTCCGATGTTTGGCCACGAAATCACACGCCGGCGACGGATTTTGAACCTGAAACTAGCGCTTGAATTCTCGCATGCATTCACGTTTCTCTCAAAATTTTATGAAGTCGTTTATTTAACACTTACTCCATTATTTAAAAAATCAACTAATAAATTAAACATTAATTATATACCTAAATATTATTAATTGCTTTTTCATATTGTCATTTTACAAAACATTTAAATATATTTGAAATTTCAAATTACCAATATTATGGTTTAAGTTCAGCCTCAAAATCCTAATCCTTCAACAGTGTCGCCACCGTTTTCGATACCTCCGCCTTTACATGGTCAGTCCATTGTCGATCTCCATTCTCCGAATGGAGGTTGTTGGTTGACCAATTTCTAGGGAAAACGTCGTCGTATGTGTGGTTTTAGGGGCTAACTTTGCCTCCAAAATTTATCGCCGTTGTCAAATTCGCCTTAATCTGGGTTGCAATCATCGCGATCATAAATGAAACGCTCATCGTTAAAATTTAAACGTTCCATCAATTTTTGGCCAAAAAATGATTAATTGATAGTACTACCTCCTTCCCTCAAATATTGACACACTTATATATTAATTTTATAATAAAATGTGAGTAGAAATGAGTTAGTGGAATATGTGGTCAACTATCAAAAATGGTAAAAGTGAAATTGGACAAACTTTAGGGAACGGACGGAAATGGAAAAATGAGACAAACTTTTAGGGACAGATGTAGTAATATTTAGGACTTGAAATGTGAATTAAGTATTCTTAATGGAAAATGAGTTATTTTATACTAATAGATAAAAACTTGTCAAAATATAAAAGTAGACTAATTTTGTGAAATGAACTAAAATGACATAAAGTGAATATTGTTTGCGGACAAAGGGAGTATTTAATAGTAATATTAAAATTACTAATCGAGTTAAAATCATTTTGATGGTCCATTTAACGACAGTATCACTTTAGAGATACAAAATGTATCAATTTGTAATGGTTAGGATCTGAAGCTATCAAATACTCTCCCTGTCAATAAAAATAGTCTTATTTGTGTATGTTGTGTAATTTAATGTATAATTAATGAAGTAGGAAAAAGATAGAAAAAAATATGTTAAGAAGGAAGGAGAAGTGGTGAAAAAGTTTCTTTAAATATTCCATAATTGAAACGGTCGTCTTACCGATATGAAAAATGAATTAGTGCTATTCTTTTTTAGATGTAGGAAGTGTAGTGTTGTAGATCAGTATTATAAAATGATTATATATTTGTAATTAAAAATAAACTTAAATAATACATAAAGATAAATTATATGGAGTATATGAATAATGTATAATATCGATTAAAATGTGAAAGAGTAATATTTTCAGGGGATCAAGAGTATTAAACTTCTACTACTAATTTAGATACTTGAAGAAAAGAAAATTTCTGTTTTAGATAATAATAAATTGAAACGAGGGCGTTAAAATGAAAACATAAGGATTCCTTTTTATGATTGGAGCGTCGTTACACGTGCAACATAATACTAATATTTCCATTCTCAGTAGATTAACTTGAGATAAGTGATAAACTCAACTACCTGAGCCATTGAACTATATTAAACTATTTTGATAAAACTAATATTTATGTATTTACTTACATATTTAATTAGTATATTAATTAATTCAGATTATATGGAGTATATAACTTTGACGGTAGCCTCCAGCTCAGATTCAGAAGATTCCGCTGTGGAAATAAACCTCCAAAAAAAAGTCTATATTAAAACTGAAAGAGTCGTCACACTTCAAACGGAATAACCTCACTTTAACCAAGTCTTCTTCTCCAAGATTTTTCGCCTTCAATTCTAAGGTATCCTGTCTAGCCACTTTTTTCTCGATCTACCACTTATGCTTTGGTTCATGATCTGTTGAAATTTGAATTTAATTGGTTGTTTTTGCTTTTTTTTTGGCTGTTAATTTGAATCATTTCTATGTCATGTACAATTTGGGGTTTCGTGTTGTTTCCTTTTGAATGTTGGAGTTTGAGTTTTAAGTTGTGAAGGATTTGGGTTTTGTTATGTGGTATGTGGCTGGATAGTATTGGATTTTGAATTTGAACTGAATTATTCAATCAAATAGTTTGTTTGACTATGGTCTTGGTTTATCTGATATTTTGAAGCATTTCATTGAAAGGATTTGGCAAACTAGACTTCATTTTAGATCCAAATTTCCATTGCTTGAGAATATCAAAACTGTTTCCGGGTTTTCTAGATCGTTCTGTGAAAATATGAGTGACAATTTGATGGAGAAAGTCAGCGCGTTTGGTGAGCGCTTGAAAATTGGGGGATCTGAGGTGGGCCAGAAGATTACTGCTGGCGTGAGCTCTGTTAGTTTCAAGATGAAGGAGTTCTTCCAAGGTCCGAATCAGGCTGATAAGCTTGTCGAGGAGGCCACTGCTGAGACTCTTGACGAGCCTGATTGGGCGACAAATCTCGAACTTTGTGATATGATCAATCATGAGAGGGTCAGCAGTGTTGAGTTGATCAGGGGAATAAAGAAAAGGATTGTGTTGAAAAGCCCTAGGATTCAGTATCTGGCCCTCGTGTTGCTTGAAACTGTTGCGAAGAATTGTGAGAAGGCGTTCTCAGAGATTGCGGCGGAGAGGGTGCTGGATGAGATGGTGAAGCTGATTGATGATCCGCAGACTGTGGTCAACAATCGGAATAAGGCTCTGATATTGATTGAATCGTGGGGAGAGTCCAGTAATGAACTTCGTTACCTGCCTGTTTTTGAAGAAACATATAAGGTAAAATTGCTGTTCGGAATAGGTCTAAATTTCCAATATTGTTTTGTTCCTTGGCTGCTTGTTGTTGAAATTAAGAACAGGATTAGCCTTTTGTGTTTTATTATTATCTCCTTTAAATCGTTAACCAACTTCCTATTTGTGTTCCTACTCTCTTTTAGAGTTTGAAGTCAAGAGGAGTTCGATTTCCTGCTCGTGATGAAGAGAGTCTAGCTCCAATATTTACTCCTGCAAGATCTGTGGAAGCAACAGAACCTAATGCCACAGTTGGACAGCAAGTCCATTATGATATCCCTGTGCAGAGCTTTTCTGCTGAACAGATAAAGGAAGCATTTGACGTGGCAAGAAACAGCATTGAGCTTCTAAGCACCGTTTTATCCTCTTCCCCACAGCAAGATGTTCTTGAGGTATCATACCTCTTTTATATTTGCATATCATATTTGTCATTTCGATTGTGCCTCACTCTTGATGCCATGTACAGGAGTGCATTTGCTTCTGTTTTAGCTTCCATTCATTCCAATTACCATTATCTTAATACTTTTTTGGTTCATAATCATTGTCCTTAGCTTTTCCAGAATTTTTCGGATATAAGTGCAGAATTCGATTAATAGCCTTCCTCGCGTTCTTCATTCTATTGGACCATCAGTAAAATGTATTGGGGCTTAAATTTACATCATTTCACTGTTTAGAGACTTAATTAGTAATGACATTATCTTCTTACAATTTTGTTGGAAGATTAGTTTAATCTATAAAGCCAACTTCAAGCTATTTATCAGTACATCACATCATAGTTTTGGCAATTTTAGCATGTTTTGCTTGATAAAACATGAACGTAGATCACAAGGCATGAGCTATAGAAAGATGGGGTTTGCTGTATTTCCTCGCTAATATTCTTCTATCGTTGAGTTTTAATGGTTATTGATCAGTGCTCATATTTCTACTTCATTTTCAAATGTACAAACTCTCTGCAGGACGAATTGACCACCACCCTTTTACACCAATGCCGTGAGTCCCGTTACACGGTTCAGAAAATCATCGAAACAGGTGGCGACAACGAGGCAGTGCTCTTCGAAGCGCTGAATGTTAACGACGAGATTCAAAAAGTTCTATCCAAATTTGAAGAGATGAAGACTCCCTCAGGATCGCCAAAGGGGCCGGAACCTGCCATGATCCCGGTCGCTGCTGAGCCCGATGATTCACCTGCAGCCGGCAAAGAAGAATCCCTCGTCAGAAAGCCTCGGTCGGGCAGCAACGGCGGGAACAACAATGAGATGATGGACGATCTAGACGAGATGATCTTCGGCAAGAAGTCTGGCGGCACGTCGGAGGCCGGGGCGCGAGATGCAAAGAAACAGCAGCCACCCAAAGACGATCTAATCTCCTTCTAAGTTGGATTACTTAAAAACATGATTGATATTGGGTTTGTTGATACTTTTGACATCTGATATACTGGACTCACCTTGAACGATATACCACTGTGCACTCTATTTTCTTTTTCTTTTTCTTTTTCTTTTTCTTTTTAAATCTTAATCTTTTATATTTTGAAAGTTGGGAGTCTAGTTTATTGATATCCACGCTAGTTGTGCATGATATTTGTAGTGGAACTACACTGGATGTAATTTGCCTATCATTGATCTTTTATGATTTATATGAAGAGGTTGTTTTTAAGGGTTGATTGTTACATAATCATTGGTCTGTTTCGCCATTTCAAAATCATTTTCTACAAGAACCTAACCAACAGTGAATAGAAAAACCGTAAACATGCATGGTGAGATTTGATTCTTTTAAAGGGGTGATTGGTTCACATTTAGGCTTTTCATAGTTGTATGGATAATTTGTTTTTCACACGTGTGTTGTTAGTCTTTTGGGATTGTGTAGAGTGTTCGGTAGATGTTATTTTAGGAAGGAAAAATATAAACCATCTTGGTTGAGGTGTGGTTCAAATGGCACACACTTGAAAATAATGGCAAAATGACTCTTATGTCCCTCAATTACAAATGGAAATGTCAAACAAGCGATTTAAAATGAGGGAAAATTGCTGAAATATAGTTAACAAAAGGTTATGATTTTTTTTACAAAAGGTTATGATTTAAATGAGGGCAAATTGCTGAAAAACTATGAAATTCGGTCAAAGTCTTGCAACTTTAAAAACAGCTGGAAAAAATCATGAAATTTGAATTTATACGCAAGTATTCGAAGAAAATTATAGTAATCACTTGCGTATAATATGCATTCATATTTTTAAATCAAACAATGTTGTTTTTTTATAAATAAACGACATTACTACTAACCGACAATGACGTCTACAATTAATTTCCCTTCTATGATATCATATGATTTTACCAAAATAATTCATTACCCAATAATTGCAAACAAATGCCATGATTTTTCCTTGTACTACTCCTCCCTAGGTATTTAAAAAATAAATGTTTAAAATTGATAAAGTAAAAGAGAGGAAAATAAAAATGAGTAAAGTAAGGAAGATGAAGAGAAAAAGTAATGAAAATAGAATTAGTGGATTGTGTGGGATCCATAGGAAAGATTTTAAAGTTTCTATTTTTAAAGAACGACTCAAAAGAGGAATAGTTGTTATTTTTTAAAAAAATGGAGGGAGTATTAATTTTGCGTAAGGCACTGAATTTTCTATTTGTCATTCAAGTATACACTTGATTTTTTAACGAAGTAGAGTGGCAGTTCCCGACTGAGACCATTCAGTCGCCGGAAAATGGCCGGGAGACACTTCTCCCCACCGCGAAATCTCAGAGATCTCCTCTTCTTTCTCTCTCTAATCTTCCTCTCTCTTATTTTCTACATCTTCGCCTCCTCTTCCTCTCCCTCTCTCCCCACTCTCCACGCCACCTCATTTCCCGCACCATCAAACCCTAACGTCGACTATTCTTTCGTCTCCTCACTCGAGAAGTTTCTTATCACTCATAAATCCAATTCTCCCTCCAGCCGCGACGACACCGTTCGAGGCACCGTTGATGAACGCGATGTGAAATTTGGGCAAAATTCCAAGAACGGACGTCATGGCAAAATTTATCCGCCATTTGTACCCTGAAAAAAGATGTTTCCAGACATAGGAAAGACGCGAGAAGCTCTCGCGTGTTTTAAAAGTATAGACGCATCAGCCTAATGCGTGTTTAAATAAAACACGCATATTCATCTCGCGTGTATTAAAGGAGAGACGCGTCTTCCTCTCGCGTGTTTAAAGCAAAGACGCGACACGCTCTCGCGTGTCTCCCTTGCTTCACAAAATCCGTCCAGAAGGCAGAACATTGTTGGGTTACAAACCCATCCCACATCGGGTGAGGGAGGGAAGTTGGAAGGTGTATATAATTCTTCCCAACCAGCGAAATTCGATGCCTAATCCGATATTTAGCTCTCCTATTCCAATTTGAAGTGTTGTTAGGTAACTTTCAACCCTTACTTTCGATTTTTATTGGTATATTTTAGGTGGGTATAATAGTTAGGGTTCATGGGGTAGAAAGTATTTTGTTGAATTTGGTGTTGAATTATTCAATTTGGTTGATTTTATCTTGAAATTGGTTGTATTTGACGTTGAATTATTCAATTTGGTTGATGTTTTGTTGAAGTGTTGAATACGGTCGAATAAGGTGTTACTTTGTTGAATTTGGTGTTATTTTGTTGAATTTGGTGTTAATTTGGTGAATGTGATTGATATTTTGTTGAATTATTGAATTTGGTTTTGAATTATTGAATTTGGTTTTTAATTATTAATTTGGTTGAATTATTGTTGAATTATTGAACATGGTTGAATATGGTGTTAATTTGTTAAATTTGGTGTTGATTTGTTGAACATGGTTGATATTTTGGTTTTGAATTATTGAATTTGGTTGAATTTATTAACTTAATTTTTTTTATAAAATTTGGTTTATAATTAAACATGTTAAATTTTGATTATATTAGGATGTCGCGATATGGACCAGAAGATCCGTCTGTATTGCATTATCAGCACAGTCATATATCACGCAAGCGTGGGCAGGCGAGGAAACAACCTCTTTCAATATTCGGCGCTTTGAGAGACATTTCTGGGAAATCGATAATCATCACAAACGCGTGATTGATTATGTCTGTAGATTTGGTTTAGGTGGAGTTCTTTTCTGTGGTAAGGCTCTGGATGTAGATCATGCTTTGATCATAGCATTTATTATGCCTTGATGTCTGTCTGATATTATGCACACTTCCTGGTCATGCTTTATAATATGCCCTCTGACAAGATTCAAAAACCAACTCCAACTCTCATTTGTTTCTTCATCAACAATAGCAAAAGCAACAGGCAAACAGTTCTTATTGCATCGTACCCTACCGCAGTAAGTATTTTACCTTTCAGTCTTCCACGCAGGTGAGTCCCATCAACTGCTAAGACCGGCTTTGCTAGTTGGAACGCCTCTATTGCTGGCCCAAATGCCCAAAATACGTAGCAGAACACCTTTGTAGTACCTTGACTCAATATAGGGTCATGCAACCACTCAACGATTGTCCCAACATTTTGACTCTGCAACTCAGTCAGGTAGCTGGGGAGTTGTCTGAATGATCACTCCCACCCACCATATACAAGCTCAATAGCTTTTCTGCGAGCATACCATGCTTTCTTATAGCTGATTTTCACGTGGAATTTATCTTTGATATATGTACGTACAACAGAGGGCTTGAATTCAACATCGTTTTCAATTTGACTTCAAATACAGAGAGCAATCATGGATGATGTAAGATTAACATGTTCACTTGGATCGTGATCTCCCATACAACAATGACGATCAACCCATGAGTTGATAGACCAGCTACCATCGCGTTTCTTAAACGTTGCTTTAACCTCCCAATTACAAGGGTATCGTTGCCCAAGTTCCTGGCCTTTTCTTTTCGGACCAAATGGGTCCCTACAGACTGCATGCCATCTTCTTGATTTACTGTCCATAACCTCATACATCCGACATGTTCCCACATGCCATAATGTAATTGCAGTTTTCAACTGCAATTTGCTATCAAATTTCGTTCCCACATCTATATGTCTCGGATTATCCTCATCCCAATACCACATATCTTCTTCACCCACTCCATGGTCTTCTGAAAAGTAACCTCGGCCGCCTTCACATGGTAATGATCGAAAAAATGGTAACCCTTCAGGCACATAGTCGGGAACAGATTGCTCCCCACGAACAGATGGTTGTACATAATTCTCAACCATCATATCAAGTGTCTCGTCGTCTGTCAAATCTTCACATGATTCTGCACTATAATCAAGATCAATTGGTTGAGAACCATCGGAACCATCACAATCAGAACCATCTAAACCATCACAATTATTTGGACCATCTGAACCATCACAATTATTTGGACCATCTGAACCATCACAATTATCAGAACCATCACAATTATCAGAACCATCTGAACCATCACACGTCACATTTGGTACATCTAGTTGTTTATCAACCTCCCTCCCAAATGTGTTGAATTCAATACTATGATATTCATCATCCCTCCTAGATGTCCCGACATCAAAACTATGATAATCATCTCTCCTAGACGTTCCAACATCATGATGAGTGATAGGTGGTTCAAATTGCAACGCAGTAGTAACAGGTGTATATTCAATAAAAAGTTCAATTTGACGTGGATTTTCAGCAAACATATACTCCAACAAATTATCATCCACTGGTGTAGCTATATAATTCACCACTCCACTAAAAACCACAGGATGCCTCCACGTTAAATCAAGCGTATGTGCATCCAAATCAATTCCAATTTTTTCACATATCATTGAAAGTAGCTGATAATAAGATATCTTTTCATTCAATATAATAAATGATTTTGCACGCGGAGGATCATAAGCAACACCCAAACCTGGGAGCTGAATGATTTTCCCATCCCAATATAAACTCACAAACACCATCAAACCTGCAAGCAAAATAAGTACGATAAACATCATATACTCTAAATTCAACCAAATTCAACAAAAAAAATTTAACACCATGAACCCTAAATCTTATACCCAACTAAAATATACCAATAATAATCGAAATTAAGGGTAGAAAGTTACTTAACAACACTTCAAATTGGAATGGGAGCAGCTAAATGTCGGATTAGGGTTCCATTTTTGCTGGTTGGGATGAATGGGGCGACGAAGCTGAAGCAATTTTCGCGTTCTGTGCGAGGCAGAGACGAAACTGAAGAAAGAGGGCTTCTGCCTCGTATTTAGAATTCAAGGCAAACACGCGAGAGGGAGTAGCGTGTTTAAATGAAACACGCGAGAGGCTGATGTGTGTTTACTAAACACGCGAGAGGCTATTGCGTCTTTCCCATGATGGGAAATGTTTTTTTTCCGGGTACAAATGGCGGATAACTTTCCCCATAACGTCCATTTGTGGAATTTAGCCGTGAAATTTGATCTCGGAGGAAGAGGAGAAACGTCTCTACGGAGGCGAGACTTCGTTTTACTCGCCGATTAGGGTTTATGTGTATGACATGCCGTCGAAATTCACCTACGATTTGCTCTGGCTGTTTCACAGTACGTATAAAGAGACAACTAATCTCACCTCCAATGGAAGTCCTGTGCATCGATTGATTGAGCAAGTGAGTTTTGATTGATCAGAGTTCGAAGCTAATGTTGCTATCAGATTCATAGATATCCTACTACTTGAGCTTGGTTCCTTGGATCTTAATGCGATGTTAGGTATTTATTACGTTTGGTTTGTTTCTGATTAATTTATGCATATTGTGATTGATTTGTTGTAGCATTCGATTGATTATTGGCTATGGGCGGACTTAATAGCACCAGAATCAGAGAGGTTACTGAAGAATGTGGTGAGAGTTCACAAGCAAGAAGAGGCAGACTTGTTCTGCATACCATTTTTAACTACAATCAGCTTTTTCTTGCTGGAGAAACCGCAATGCAAGGTTTTATAGGGTGTGAGTGCGTTTCCATAGTCTATTTCTTTGTGTTTTAGGTTTTTATACTTGCTTATAACTGTTTGCAGCACCTTTAAGCAGTAGCTGCTACTACTGCATGCATGTGTTAATATTTCTCATGAAATGAAATGGTATGTTATTTGTGGTCAGATTTACCTTATGGAAACTTAGGCACTAGTGTGTGTTCTATCATCTCAAGGTTTATTATTCCCTCTATACTTTGAATCCGAGCTTATATTTTCAGTATCCTATTTGAACTGCTCCCTTCCTGAAATTCCCCTGGGAGACTCATAAGCATTCATCACTTGCGTGATTTGTAACACATTCACTACATTTTGGAAACATAGGAAGCCCTAAAGTGGGTCACAGACCAACCAGCTTGGAACCGGTCTGATGGTAGAGATCATATCTTACCAGTTCATCATCCTTGGTCATTTAAATCCGTTTGGAAGTTTATGAAGAAAGCTATCTGGCTTCTTCCAGATATGGACTCAACTGGGAATTGGTAAGTTTTCCCTTAAGTTTTGTTAATGCACCAAATATGGTTGCTGATATCTATTAACTGGTATGTGATTGCCTCATTGCCTTGACAATTCAGGTATAAGCCTGGACAAGTTTACCTTGAGAAAGACCTGATACTGCCATATGTTCCAAATGTCCATTTGTGTGATTCCAAATGTTTGTCTGATTCAAAGAGGACTACACTGCTATTTTTTCGAGGAAGGCTGAAAAGAAATGCTGTAAGATCTCATTATTTATAAACATGTTTATTTTTTTGTAACTAATTGACCTTAAGGCTAATATAGCCCATATTGATTCTGTGTTTAAGCTGGCTAGTGCAAATACTGCTCTTGT
Organism: Salvia splendens; assembly: GCF_004379255.2. Lineage (NCBI taxonomy): Eukaryota > Viridiplantae > Streptophyta > Magnoliopsida > Lamiales > Lamiaceae > Salvia > Salvia splendens. Next base: position 5,778,507 of record NC_056045.1, on the reverse strand, counting down.
TCTCAGGGGGGTAAAATTCGTGCTAAACTTGTGGCTGAACTTAATGGAGCCAAGGATGTGGTCATAGAGGAGGGTACTACTGGAGAGGGTGGAAAGAATGCAGCTCAGATTGGCATGCGCAAGTAATCTTGGGCTGCATAATATAAATTCTGTATGGACAACAAAAATAGCATACTAATGTACTTGTTTGTTCTTTGTTCATCAAGTCTATCATTTACCTTAATCCAGCTGGTGATACTCCTTCATCTGCTAGGTTGTTTGATGCTATTGTCAGTGGCTGCATCCCTGTAATAGTCAGTGACGAGTTGGAATTTCCTTTTGAAGGAATTCTTGATTACCGCAAGGTATATCCCTTCTTCTTTGTGGTTTCACCATGCAAGTTATTTTCTATTTCCTTGGAATAGAAACTAATATTATAAAAACGAGTACGAGGACTGATATCCATGTTTTAGATTGTAAGGAGTGAAAAACAGTTTTTGCATTTATTAGGTGGTTAGTGCTGCTCATACATGGATATATAAAGGTCTATTGCTAACTCTGCCACGATAAGCAATGTGCTGCACGTGCTTGAGATCCATGTTTCGTTACCTGTAACTACAACTTAATCTACAGCTTTTGGCTATGACAGGTTACTGTTTTCGTATCCTCAAGTGATGCCATGCAGCCAGGATGGCTATTATCCTATTTAAGAAATATTTCTCCCTCTTAAATAAGACAGAAGCAAACAAGTCTTGCTAAGGTATTTGCATCTTTAATTTCTTTAGTGTATGTGTTTTGATTTTGAGCCTATGAACAGTTAATTTTGTTCTCTTATTTATTAGTACTACTTGACTGAGTGATACATTTTTCAGTTATTGTTAATAATTACCAACTGTGTACTTATTTCAGTACTTGAGGCATTTCGTATATTCTCATCCTGCTCAACCATTGGGCCCAGAAGACTTGGTTTGGAGAATGGTCTGTATTCCATCCTTTAGACAAGCCATTTTTGGTTATAAAAATGAAGTTTTGAATGAAATTCCTGTGCTAAATGCTGATGTTTATCTACTACTATGAGTTAGTGACATTTGCTAACTGTTATAATGAGAATTAGGAAATTAAATATAAGTGCCTTCAATGTGAAATAATAAGATTCCAGTTTCACTTTCTTAGCTGTAGCAGAAAGCTTATAACTTACTACGGAGTACTGGCTAATTTAGCTAATTTTATCGAAGTATAGTTCACCTCCTATAATCATGTTAGGGTTGCAAAATTAACAGTGGCGTTGGCATATGCCAAATGTTCGATCTAAACTCCCAAATCTACTTTTACCTGTATGTTTTCTTCCTTGGGAGGCTTTCAGTCAGTTTAACTAACCTCATTATGGCCTCTGCTCTATTACTATTAGACATGCATGTTTAATGTGATTCTCATTCCTTCACACTATGAACAGATGGCAGGTAAGTTGGTTAACATCAAGCTTCATTCGAGGAGATCGCAACGTGTTGTGAAAGAATCTAGAAGCATCTGCAGTTGCGAATGCAGGCGACCGAACAGTACAAGCCCAGTACCCTTCTCTTGATTGTCCTCTTCCATGTCAATTTCCTCCTCCCCTTCACTTTTCCTCTTTCCTTTTATGTTTTGCTTTGTTTTGAAAGCTCTTTATCTTTCTTTTTTGTATTTACCAACTTGTGTAATTGTTAGATAAGTAGTATAATGTTGGAATTACTTTTATGTTGATCCTATTCTTTTCTAGTTAGTTATGTGTAGGACTAAAATTAAATTAAAGAGAATGTACTTGGACCTAGTGAAGATGTTTTACTCTTTAGAGCATTCCCAACGGTGAGCAGCAGCTCACCGTCCGTCCTTGCCGCTGGCAAGGACGAGCTCCGCCACCATTGCGCTCTTGCCGTTGGCAGGGCGCTGCTCTATGCATAGAGCACGTCCGTGCCAGCGGCAAGAGCACGAGGCGTCGACGTGGCATGCTCTGATTGGCCAGTAGATTTATCATTTTTTATTATTTTTTTTAAAAATTCGAAAAAATCTGAAAAATTCAAAATTAATAAAAAAAATATTTTCCCACTTCCTAATAAAATATATCCATTTTTTCCACACTTTTAATTTATTTTTTTTCATTATTTTTACCCTAAAATTCATACTTTCATCTATAAATGCTCTTATTTCAAACACAAAAAAATGACGCTATACCAAACAACTCTCTCAATCTCAAATTTTAGGAGTTTAAATATGTAATTTTTTATTTTTAGGAGTTTAATTATGTAATTTTTAGTATTTTAATTATGTAATTTTTAATTTTTAGGATTTTAATTATGTTTTTTTAATTTTATTTGTATTTTGTAATATTTATTGTGATTTTTTAATGAATTTTAGTATTATGGAAATGTTTATGTTTAATTGAATATTAAATTAATTGTGCTCGTCCTTGCGGAAGAGCACAGTTGTTGGAGTTGTGCTCTTGCCAGAGAGCATACATGAATAGTACCGCACGGGCCCACAACCGTGCCGCTGGCAAGAGCACGGTTGTGGATGCTCTTATATACACCTTTTACTATTTATACACGCAGAATTTTCGTATATTGAAATATTCTATTGTGCTGCATTATTGCTTGAAGCGAGGTCGGTTGTATAGTATTTTATTAGTGTCTAGATATCTATTTTGATACATTTGGTATGCCATTTTGACTGTAGTAGTAGTGTTTGTCATAATTAATGATATCAAGAGTAAGGCGTGGTAGTGGAACCCCAATGTCCTATCATGTTAATGACTCCCTTAATCATTTTATATTTACATGTGTTGACAATTTGAAATAGTGATGATGGGTTGTCTCATGGTTCACACTATTCTCGCAAAATGAGTAGTGTATAAAAGTAAAAAACATACTCCTTCCATCCAAAAATAGTTAAAGACATTTCTTTTAATCATAAAATTAAAAAATAATAGTACTATTTAAAAGTTAAGATAAAGAAAAGTAGTGTATAAGATAGAAAGGGAGAGTAAAATAGAAGATAAAAGTAGGATATTATATTAAATTTTTTTGATAAAAAATGATTCAATTAACTTCAGAAAATTTAAAAAGAAATAAAACTCAATTGGCTAGCAGTAATATTTTATCATATCACAATCTTGCCTCTTTTCATTAGAGCATCCACAATGGCGGATGTCCCGGCAGACGTCGGACTGGCGTGCCGGACGTCCGCCATTAGGCAGCATGCATACGGATACGGACGTCCGCTGCGGACACCGGAGTTCCGTGGCTTTCCGAGGCGTCCGTCATTGCGTTGACACGACGGACGTCCCGACGGACGTCCTGATTTTTTATTATTTTTTGTGGATGTCCGTCGGGATGTCCTTGGGGATGTCTGTCATTGTGTAGTGGGATGTTCTTATGACGTGGCAGTGCAGTGGGATGTCCTTATGACGTGGCAGGAGGTGTTTTTGGAAAGTCCGTCGGGATGTCTGCCGGGACATCCGTCCCATTGTGGATGCCCTTAGATTTGTGAATAATGAAAAGAAAATTGATTCGTGATAGTTTTTATACTCCTAGAGAGTGTTGATTTTGTAAATAATTATGATCTATTGATTCATTATACATAGGTGAATGAGTAAGTGTTTCATGTGAATGGGGAGGGGGAGGGGGAGGGGGTACATTTTCTGATTTGCTTGGGTGTTTCATGCCCATGTCATGTGCCTTAAGTCATGTGTTTCGTTTCAATAATAACAAATCACCGACCTTACGCGTTTCTTCTTTGTATTTTTCCCCTTAATTTTTTTTTTCGATATATAATGTGCTTATTTATTCTATTTTCGTAAATTACGTGTGTTATTATAGATCTAGCGCGTGATTGGGGGTGTTCACATTTTCAACTCCAACTTTAGGAATATTGATGAATAAACAACTCAGGTAATGCTTAATATTCGTCAACATTTAATTATGGTGTGTTGATTAGGAAATAGTATCATGAAAACAGCTAGGATTATGGCAGCTGATTTATTAGGATACTCTCTTGGTAAAATTTATAAGTGGTTTAAGTCATAAACCAAATAAATATAATGTAAAAATATATGCGAAATAATGAGGTTATTTGTATGTAAATATATACATTTTGAATAATTTTTTATTTTATCTCCTGGATTTAATACAAATACATCAAGTTTGAATTTTTCTGATTTTATCCTAAAATTAATTTTCCCTAAATTAAAGTTGACATGTTTGTCCAAAGTGTCCAGCTTGGCAAAACTTAACAAGTATTAAAAGAAAGTCGTTTGAACAAAAGAATGTAATTTGGTTGTAAATACATTAAATTTTTATTTTTTTTAGAATTTCCGTCGAACTTTTAGAATTTCCCTTAAACTTTTTGGGATTTCTTGATTTCCCATTTCGAATATTTAAAATTTAACCAAACACTTCATTTGAAATTTAGGCATGAGTTTATTAATATATATATATATATATATATATATAGGGGAGCATTAATCTCCTTTTCATCTATTAGATCCTATTTTCTTCTTAATATTATCCGTTAGATCTAATGCATTAACGGATCAGATTGATTCTACAAATCTATATCAGTGTTGCATTATAGATGATGGTTATATGCATTACAGGGGTAATGTAGACATTTGACGGAAACATGAACCGCCATATTTTGGTATATGCGAATTTTACGGGATTTGAAAACATCTGCCTCTTCTTCTTTCCTCATTCATTACGCACACAACCAAAACCACTCCATCCACTCCCTCCACTACCGCAAACCCTAGTTTTCACTCCCTGCCGCAGCGTTCGAAGAAATAGCAGCAGTGCACCAAAATTTCTGCGACAACAAGCTACCGGCGTTAACAGCTGCTCCTAAACACCGACTCCTATCGACAAGGTATGTTTCAAAAGGGATGTGGGCATGTTTTTTCCGCGATTTAGCATACCCGAATTGTTAAAATTGAAACTTTTAGTATGCAGAGGTGCAGAAATTTGTGAAAATTCTTGTTCTTTGTTTATGTTTTTCTCTGAATCTGTAGTGTAGATATTGGGTTCGGTTCAATAAACATCAATTCCGGTATCTTATGTTTTTTTGGTGTCTGCAGATCCAAAATGACTAAGAGGGGTCGACCGCTCTCTCAAGCATCAGAGGCCGCAGGTAAAAATTGCATCGGACTTAAACAATTCAGTATCTTATTTGTCGATTGTGTGAAAGGATATTAACAACTCTGTTGAATCCGCAATATCCATGTTGTGTGGTGTGGTGACTACACACACGAAAGAGTTCATAAGTGCATATCTATTGAATGCATTGTGGAACTGTAATCATGCATTTTTTTGTAGTAATGGCTGTATTATTTATACAGTTTAATACATTGTGTGTGTCACACATGTACGTTTTCATTCTGGAGCATAATTTATATAGGCTATGGTTACCAAATTTTGTATTACACAGGGTATTTGGAGTGTTTTAATATATGCTCAGGCAGGATGGTTTTTTTGTATTATGTTGTGTGGGCAATGCATTGTGGAAATGTAATCGTCCATTTTTTTTGTAGTATTGTCTGCATTATATGCGTGTAATTATTTGTATAGTTAAAAACATGTTGTGTATAACACATGTACATTTTCAGTTTGCGACAATGCATTCTCAGTACATATGTAAATATTTTTGTAAAGGCTATGCATTATTGAACATAAATTATGCATTACGTTTACTTAAATATGCATTAGCTAGGTTATTGGATGTGTAATACATGGTCAGTCAGTATGATGGTTTTTTATTATGCTGTGTGGGCAATGCATTGTGAAACTGTAATAGTGCATTTTTTGGTAGTATTGTCTGCATTATATGAGTGGTATTATGTGTATACATTAATACATTATGTTTGTACAAAATGTGCATTTCAGAGTTGTAACAATGCATTATCAGTAATATTTACTGCATTATGAGGCTGTGTTATGCATTAATTCATATGATAAGACAGATTACTTTGTTTGCATTAATTTGTAAACATTAATATGTATACATCTTTAAACATAATGTAGTCTACTTTACTGAAAATGTTGTGATAGATTGCTTTGTCTGTTCAATTTCAGAGAAGCGACTAAGATCTGAAATCGACGATGCAGTAGATGATGTTATTCCGGTTGCATTGGCTAAGAAGTTAAGGGATAGGTTGGCAGAGGGTGTCCCTAGTACGTCCATAGGTGATGTTGAACAGAAACAGAGTAAGGGACGAAAGACTGATCGTCTTTACTGTAGACGAACACCGTCAGAATTTCTGAACTGCTTGAAGCATTTAAATCCAAGACAGAAAAGGGCGGTTAAGGAAATTGGTTTTGGTGCAGTACTCGATTTTGACATAAAAGAAATCCCTAGCTTTCTTGCTTTTTGGGTGTTGAACGCCCTTAACCTCGCCCGCTGCCAAATACAGCTCTTTGGTGGCGATGCACTGACTTTGGACGAGGAGGACGTCCACTTGACTTTGGGATTTCCAAGGGGGCCTACACCGATTTCGAGACCGGTCGACAAACAGACAAACTTTGCTTACAACGACTTGGTTGCAGAAAGGTGTCAAAAGGGTCGGTTTAAGATGCAGTGCATTATGTAGCTGTATACTGGCATAATTTGCAGTATATCATGCATTTTAGGGCCATGTGTAGGGTATTGTTTGTTTTAGATACTAAACTCAAAAAAAAAATTATGTGCATTATTTAAACTGGACTGGGCATTATGTACAATGATGTATGCATTATGTTCAGTATATTAAGCATTATTCATGGTATTATTTGTTGTTATTGGAATATACGTATGTGCATTATTTGGTTTAGGTAGTGCATTATGTAGCTGTTAATTGTCATTATCTGAGTATATTATGCATTATTAGAGGTATTGTGTATATGGGTTAATCAACGCAGTGAAGATTACATATGTGCATTATTTGGTTTAGACATTGCATTATGTAGTATCTAATTGTCATTATGTGCAGTATATTATGCATTATAAGAGATATTGTGTATATAGGTTAATCAACGCAGTGAAGATTACATATGGGCGTTATTTGGTTTAGGCAGTGCATTATGTAGTATCTAATTGTCATTATGTGCAGTACATTATGCATTATGAGAGATTTTGTGTATATGGGTTAATCAACTCAGTGAATGTTACATATGGACATTATTTGGTTTAGGCAGTGCATTATGTATTATCTAATTGTCATTATGTGCAGTACATTATGCATTATGAGAGATATTGTATATATGGGTTAATCAACTCAGTGAAGGTTACATATGTGCATTATTTGGTTTAGGCAGTGCATTATGTAGCAGGTTATTGTCATTATTTTGAGTATATTAGGCATTATGAGATGTATTTTGTATATGGGTTAATCAACTCAGTGAAGATTCAAAGTGCGCATATCATGTTGTATTCTGTTTTAATGATAATTTTCTGATGTTTTATGTTGTTTGTTCCATATCAGAGAAGTGGCTAAGACTCGACATCGACGAAGCGATCGACAATGTAATTCCGGTAGCACTTGCGAAAAGATTCAGGGATAGATTGGCCGAGGTGGCCCAAGTACAGCTGGAGATCAGGGTGAGCCGAAGAGCCGTAGAGGAAGAAAGGGCCCTCGTCTCTTACATAATATGTACATTATGTAAATCAGTCAAAATGAGTGCATATCTGCGATTATAACTAAACACTAGTTTTATAAATCAAACTAATGGTCTTTGTTTACGTTGTTATTAATGTGTACATACTAGACCCTAGCCCCTGTGCTTGTTAAACCCTTAGGGAAAACAAGAAACGTGCGCCAAACATCTAAACACGGCCCAACTTAAATTAAATGGGGCAGGATAAATGTGAATTACATATCACAAAACATGCATTACAGAAACTAAACTACGCATTATACTCTAAAAAAAATGTACATTACGTACATCTGTTTTAAAAATGTCTACGCGCTATGAATGTGCAACCCCAGACGAATTACTGCAGCTCGTGTATTTGGACAACGTTATGTAGACTTAGAACGTACTACACCCTAGCCCCTAGGCTTGTTAAACCCTTAGGGAAAACAAGAAACGTGAACCAAACATAGAAACACGACACAACTTAAATTAAACGGATCAGGATAAATGTTCATTACATATCACAAATAATGCATTACAGAAACTAAAATGCGCATTATACTATATAATATGTACATTATGTATATCAGTAAAAAAAAACCTACGCGCTATGAATGTGCGACCCCAGATGAATTACTGCAGCTCGTGTATTTGGACAACGTTATTTAGACTTAGAACGTACTACACCCTAACCCCTAGGCTTGTTAAACCCTTAGGGAAAACAAGAAACGTGAACCAAACATCGAAACACGGCACAACTAAATTAAACGGATCAGGATAAATGTTCATTACATATCACAAATAATGCATTACAGAAACTAAACTGCGCATTATACTATATAATATGTACATTATGTATATCAGTAATAAAAACCTACACGCTAAGAATGTGCGACCCCGGATGAAATACTGCAGCTCGTGTATTTGGACAACGTTATTTAGACTTAGAACGTACTACACCTTAGCCCCTAGGCTTGTTAAACCCTTAGGGAAAACAAGAAACGTGAACCAAACATCGAAACACTGCATAAGTTAAATTAAACGGGTCAAGATAAATGTTCATTACATATCACATATAATGCATTACAGAAACTAAACTGCGCATTATACTCTACATATCAGAATTCAACAAAGTATCGCATCTCCTTTCATGCAGCGCTCCCTCTCTCTTAGAAAATTCTTCGTCGCCGTCAGCCATTGTCTAGGTCTGCTCTCCCTCCTTCGTCGGCGTTTCGTCGCTGAACTGCTGCGCGGCTGCTGTCCTTCACGCAGCTACTGCCCCTGTTCCCAACCTCGCTTTCTCTGCCCTCCGATCTGTACTCCGTCGTCACCGTCGGCGAGCTCGAAAGCTTAGCTCTCCGCCTATCTTCTTCTCTCATCGCCGCTGCGATTCGTCGCAGCCGCGACTCTCCATCATCGCTGTTGATCAGCCACCGCTGCCGCCACTAGGGTCGCCGCTGAACGGATATTGTTGTTTTCCTCCCGCCGTGGCTGTGCGCGATCCAGCCCAGAGCCGACGTCGCATCAACCCCTGTTCCCCGTCGTTGCCTCTCATAAAGCACAGATGTAATGGAGAAATTCACGTCAGTGGCGTTTGGCAAGGAATAATAACCGTGAAGATTGAGTTGGAGTAAATTTAGGAAGTTGCCATAACCAACCAAATTATTGATTACCAATTCAGCCCTTTTCATTTTTTTAATCATTAAATTAAATGATTAAACACACTAATTTAAGTCATTGGATACAGGAAATCAACTGCTAAGATCAAGAAGGAAATAGGAGGAAATATGGGAAAAAGGAAATGAATACATCCATCTATATATATATATATATTTTTTTTTAACTAATAAATTCATTATAAATTTTAAAATTTACATAATTTATATAAAAGAAATTATAATAATCAAAATAAAATATGTCTGCAAGTTTTAATATCTATAAAGTTTAATGCCAAAATTTCAGTAATATTTTATCATCATTATCGTACTATTAAATTACAAGAATTAAGCATTAGTAATTAATAATATAAGAATGAAAACAACTATCATCCTATCTAAATGCAATTTGAAAGAGATAATTCACAAATATCTCAATTTACAATACTTCTTAAAAGAATATAATTAAGCTCGACAAACTAGTATCACCAATGTTTCTTATGGAGTCTTATATAACTTTGTTTGTGTATTAGTATATGTATCGTGGAAAAGATGTGGTCGAATTTGAATGTGTGTATTCTCAAATTCATTCATCTCTTCATTTTGCAAATATTTGAAAAATTAAGTGCACCCAATTCATCATGCACTGGTAAGTCAAAGCTCTTTCATGCCAATGAGTGTGTATCCAGAGAAGATAAATAATGTAAAGTATAAACTGTAGTAATCATTTTAAAATAAAGCAAAAATTAGTAATAATTTTAAATGGTTATAGTAGTTGATAACATTTATGGAAATTATCCCAAATAATGGTTGTCATTTACTATGGATTGTTGTATTTATTGTGAAATTACACGGTAGGCTGCGTGAAATCGACGCAGAATGAAGTAAAGAAGAAAGAATTAATGAAATAATTGATGAACATTACTAAATTAGATTAAAAGAATCGTATAAAAATTAGTATAGTAAATATTTTCAGAATTTTGGAACAAGAAGCGAGAAACATTGGACTGCCGTCATTAGAAATATTCTAAAATTAAATTCTTTTAATATATTTCTTTACTTTTTTTTTCTCTTCATTTACGTGACGAGTGAAAATGGTTTGACTAGTAAGTAGTATTCCCGAGAGAATCAAAGAAGGCAAGACTTGAGTAAAAGCTTGTACAGAAAAATGACTTTGCTGTTAAATTTTGATGTTCACAATCACAGCTGTGTGCCGCGCCTGTCTTATAATAGAAACACGCTGAGAGAGAGAGAGAGACATTAGGCCATCGGAGATTGAAAGTTTTGATAAAATAATGCTCTCTCTCAAGAGCAGTCTGCTTCTGTAATCACAGAGAGAGAGAGAGAGAGAGAGAGAGAGCCGGCGAGCATTACTCCTACTGCATCTGTCTTCATCTATTTGTAGGTATAATTTGAAATGTGCTGTGTTGAAATGTACTGATAGATTTTGAGGGATGTAATGATGATTTGAAGATGCTTAATTAGGACAAATATTTGTTGTTTTTATAGGATATGATTATTGGTCTGAATGTTATCACCTTTGTCTGTATCATTGACCTCCAATTGTTGGCTATTGATGTTCCTTTATGTTTTGTTTTGTATGTTAGAGCCAAATTAGTAAGCAGAATTGAGATTTAGTGAGATCTGTTTTCAGGATCTAACTTAGCTAAAGCAGGGGATTCAAATGGCTTCCAAATCATTCAAGGCGAGTAGATCAAATTTATCCACAGATTCTGAGATGACAGAGTCTCAAAACGGCAGGCCGCCTCTGCCTCCGCAGTCTCACATCACGTTTGCCCGCCGGACCTCATCAGGCCGCTATGTCAACTACTCTAGGGACGATCTCGACAGTGAGCTAGGCAATGGCGACTTCCTGGATTACACGGTCCAAATTCCCCTTACCCCCGACAACCAGCCTAGCAACCCCGTCACACAGAAGGTGGAGGAGCAGTATGTCTCGAGCTCGCTCTTCACGGGAGGGTTCAACAGCATGACAAGGGCTCATTTGATGGACAAGGTGATTGACTCGGACGCTAGCCATCCGCAGATGGCTGGCGCCAAGGGATCCTCTTGCTCCGTCCCCGGCTGTGATGGGAAAGTCATGAGTGATGAGAGGGGAGATGATATCCTCCCTTGTGAGTGTGATTTCAAGATCTGTAGGGATTGCTACTTTGATGTGCTCAAGACGGGAGAAGGGGTCTGCCCCGGGTGCAAGGAGCAGTACAATGCGGCTGATCTGGATGAGGCCATGGAGAAATGGCCGGCTCTGCCACAGCTCCCACCGCCACCTTCTGGGGTTTCCAAGGTGGAGAGGAGGATGTCGCTGATGAAATCGAACAAGTCAATGCTGATGAGGAGCCAGACCGCGGATTTTGATCATAACAGGTGGCTGTTTGAGACGAAGGGGACTTATGGATATGGCAATGCTATATGGCCTAAGGAGGGGGGATACGATGACGAGAAGAACGAGCGTACTGTTGAGTCTTCTGACTTGGTGAGCAAACCGTGGAGGCCACTCACTCGCAAGCTCAAGATCCCGGCTGCCATTATCAGCCCTTACCGGTATGAAAGCACTAACCTAACCTTTGTTTTTACTTACATGATAGTACTAGCATTATTTGCCATGTCTATTGAAATAATTAGTCGTATATATAATACAAATCTTGAACTAGTAAGTTAGAGTATTGTCTCATTGATGGAATGGAGCATGTCTTGATCTTGGTGATTCGTGTGGATGCAGGCTTCTAGTCGTGGTTCGAATGGTTGTTCTTGGTTTTTTCTTGACATGGAGAGTCAGCCATCCAAACACTGATGCAGTCTGGCTTTGGGGGATGTCTGTAGTTTGTGAAATATGGTTCGCTTTCTCTTGGATTCTAGATCAGCTTCCTAAGCTCTGTCCAGTCAATCGAGCCACCGATCTCAACGTGCTCAAGGAGAAGTTCGAGACACCTACTCCAAACAACCCCACTGGGAAGTCTGATCTGCCCGGTTTGGACATATTCGTCTCGACTGCAGATCCAGAGAAGGAGCCGCCACTCGTCACTGCCAACACCATACTGTCTATCCTAGCCGCTGACTATCCAGTGGAGAAACTCTCCTGTTATGTCTCGGATGACGGAGGGGCACTCCTGACATTCGAGGCCATGGCCGAGGCAGCGAGCTTCTCCAACATGTGGGTCCCGTTCTGCCGGAAACACGACATCGAGCCTAGGAATCCCGAGAGCTACTTCAACTTGAAGAAGGATCCTTACAAGAACAAAGTTAAGAGTGACTTTGTCAAAGACCGGAGACGAGTGAAGCGGGAGTACGATGAGTTTAAGGTCCGGATTAACAGTCTGCCAGAGTCCATTCGTCGCAGATCCGACGCCTATCATGCTAGGGAAGAACTTAAGGCCTTGAAGGAGCAGAGGCAGAGGAAAGACGACGAGCCATTTGAGGCGATTAAGGTGAAAAAGGCTACATGGATGGCTGATGGAACACATTGGCCCGGGACTTGGTTGAGCCCTACAGCTGAACACACAAAGGGTGATCATGCAGGAATTATACAGGTATTCCATTTGCTGCCTCTTGCTATATACGGGATTTTGATTGTAGTATATAAAGTGTGATGTTGTGATTGTAGGTTATGTTGAAGCCTCCAAGCGACGAACCGCTTTGTGGGCCGTCGTTGTCGGAGGGTCGGGTGATGGACCTGACAGATATTGACATCCGCCTGCCTATGCTCGTCTACGTGTCTCGTGAGAAGCGCCCCGGCTATGATCATAACAAGAAAGCAGGTGCCATGAACGCTCTTGTCCGAGCTTCAGCAATCATGTCTAATGGTGCCTTCATTCTCAACCTTGACTGTGATCACTACATCTACAACTCTCAAGCCATGAGGGAGGGAATGTGTTTCATGATGGACAGAGGCGGCGATCGCATCTGCTATGTTCAGTTCCCCCAGAGGTTCGAAGGCATCGACCCCTCTGACCGTTATGCCAATAGAAATACTGTCTTCTTCGATGGGAACATGCGAGCTCTCGATGGCCTGCAGGGTCCGGTTTATGTTGGAACCGGCTGTCTCTTCCGGAGGGTTGCTCTTTACGGCTTTGACCCTCCACGATCCAAGGAGCGTGGCTCTGGCTTCCTCAACTGTTGCTTCCCCCGTCGGAAGAATCACCATACGGTTGCTAGCAATGCGGAGGAGAATAGGGCGTTGAGAATGGGAGACTCGGACGATGAAGAGATGAACCTTTCACTTGGTCCAAAGATGTTTGGAAACTCGAATCTACTCATTGATTCCATCCCGGTGGCGGAGTTTCAAGGCCGGCCGCTAGCTGACCACCCCTCGGTGAAGCACGGAAGGCCACCCGGTGCCCTCACCATACCACGCGACCTTCTTGATGCATCCACCGTTGCAGAGGCCATCAGTGTCATCTCGTGTTGGTATGAGGATAAGTCCGAGTGGGGGCAACGTGTTGGATGGATTTATGGTTCGGTCACGGAGGACGTTGTCACGGGATACAGAATGCATAACCGGGGCTGGAGATCGGTCTACTGTGTGACCAAACGAGACGCCTTCCGTGGCACAGCTCCGATCAACCTCACGGACCGGCTCCACCAGGTCCTCCGATGGGCGACTGGCTCGGTCGAGATCTTCTTCTCGCGCAACAACGCCTTCCTAGCCACCTCGAAGATGAAGATCCTTCAGAGGATCGCATACCTCAACGTCGGAATCTATCCCTTCACATCCGTGTTCTTGATCGTCTACTGCTTCCTCCCCGCGCTCTCCCTCTTCTCCGGCCAGTTCATTGTCCAATCTCTGGACGTCACATTCCTCGTCTACCTCCTCACCATCACCGTAACACTGTGCGCGCTGGCTGTGCTCGAGGTGAAGTGGGCAGGAATCGAGCTGGAGGAGTGGTGGAGGAACGAGCAGTTTTGGTTGATCGGAGGGACTAGTGCACATCTCGCTGCCGTGTTCCAAGGCCTGCTCAAGGTTATTGCTGGTGTGGAGATCTCATTCACCTTAACGTCCAAATCAGCAGGGGACGACGACGATGATGACTTTGCTGATCTCTACTTAGTGAAATGGACGTCACTGATGATCCCTCCGATGGTGATCATGATGGTGAACTTGATAGCTATCGCGGTTGGGATCAGCCGGACCATCTACAGCACGATACCACAGTGGAGTCGGCTATTGGGTGGCGTTTTCTTCAGCTTTTGGGTGCTGGCGCATCTCTACCCGTTCGCCAAGGGGTTGATGGGGAGACGGGGGAGGACGCCTACCATCGTGTTCGTGTGGTCGGGGCTCATCGCCATCATTATATCACTCCTGTGGGTGGCGATCAACCCTCCGGAGGGAAGCAACCAGATTGGTGGATCTTTTCAGTTTCCCTGAGAACTATGACAAGGTTCCTATTGCTCTCTCTTTGCCCCTTTACTAAAGTTGAGAATTTTTTCAGACAGATAAATTTGGTGATGTTTTGTGCATTGCTTGGTTGCAGTCTAGTCTAGCAATTTTAGACAAAGCTGCATAGAGAAAAACATAGGAGTTGTTGGTGCAATTCTTTGATTGTTTAGTGTTATGAATTGTGAAGTTTATTCATTAAAAGAAAATAAAAAATAAAAAAAGGAATAAAATAGTAGTAGCTCTTTCTTTATTTTATCTATGACAAGGAGGAACTTCGGAATTATTAGTAGTACTTTCAACAACGAAACTGCTTCTTGGTAATGAGATGATGATAGTTTTGATTTTATTTTGATGGTAATTAAGGTTAACATCACTTCATAAAATATATTGCATATGAATATCATGTCTTAAAGGAGACTTGTCCTTCTATATCTTTGAGGGGACTGAGTTATTTCCATATTTCTAAATACCACTCATGAAGGATCACCTGCTAAAATCAAAACACATAATTTCTCTATTGATTTTGTTATTATTCATATAATTTATATCCTTTTAGTTATTTTTAAATTTTTAATCCTTACTTTAGTGTGCATTATTATATTGCATTTCCTTTATTTTGTGTAATACAGTACATTGTATTGCACTTCAATTATATGAATGTCTAGTAATTTTGTATTATAAATTTAAAATATAAAATCATTTACGTAATTTGTAGTTATAAAATTTATGTTTATTAATAATACGTGAAAAGAAGATATTTAATTAAGTTGGATCTGGGGTCATTAATGCAAGTATTAGGTTGGGATCGTATATATGGATGAGAGCGAAATTAATATTTTATCAAAAAGTTGGAATTGTGTATATGGATGGGAGCAAAATTAATACTATTTCATCAAAAAGTTATTGTGATTAGATTGAATAAGATTCATTGATGGAAATAGTTTTGATAATACTTTATTAATAATTTAAAATCTATACTTTTGAATTTTGTTTAACAAAACTGAATATTAAAAAAATAATCATATATTTTTATATTTTAGAATTTCGCTAGGATTTTCCTCGAGGTTGTTGTAGACTTGTAGTGACACCGATTAAGAAATCATAAAGAGCAGTCACACTGAGATCGGCTAATAAATTATTTTGATAACTGTTCACAATAATACTAATAACAAATGTATTTTTAATAATATTTAACTATTTTACATATTTACTTTCTCTAACCAATTTGATAGTAGAATTTATAACTATCGTCCATTTATATTCCCGTATTCTTCCCATCAAAATAATTTAGAGGGAAACGTTGAACTACTATTTTATTGTTCCATTTTAAATAATTTATTAATAGTTTAAAATGCTCACTTTAAATTTTCTTTTACAAAATTGAAATATTCAAAAAATATTCAAAAAATTTAAGTTTAATACTTATACTATAAGAAGTGCGTGGGTAAGCATTGCTCAAAAATAAGAAAACACAATCCACAAAGTCCACCT
The DNA here is from genome assembly GCF_004379255.2 of Salvia splendens. NCBI lineage: Eukaryota > Viridiplantae > Streptophyta > Magnoliopsida > Lamiales > Lamiaceae > Salvia > Salvia splendens. The sequence continues at coordinate 5,762,353 of NC_056045.1, read as the reverse complement.
ATAATTCAATTCAATCAAATCCAACATAACATCTATTACTAATCATCAACTCAATATTCACCATTATACATCTTGATATATAAAAACGAATAATATTATTAAAAAAAATTAGTACTAATGTTGGCAGCAACAAAGGTAATCAGGGCCATCCGGTTGTCAACCACAATATCCATAATTGAACTTTCTATTAAGGCATACTCCCAAACATTTATCATTCCAAAAATACTTTGTACACACTGCGTAGCAAAATGGATTCACCGGTTCTCCCTCTTCAATAACAAAAAAATATTTCATAATCGTAAAAAAATTAATCAAATTTTCCAATATAAGTATATAATGAAATTGAAACATAAATTAATAAGTAGTAGCAGTTTACCTGTAATATCAACGGAGGCAGTCACGATATTAGAGAAATTATTAAAACCACAATGTATCTTTTTACTCCCATCTTTCTACTGCTTGGAATCATCAATCTTGAAAGATTAAAGCTAAAACAATAAATGAATTGTTTATTGGTATAATATTTATAGAGGGTATATATGCAAGTAATGTACTTCTGAAATTTAATATTTTCTTCTTTCGGATTTTATGCCCAAAATAGTTTGCGGGAAATTGTAATTATTGTCTTTTTTTGGAGGTATTATTATTAGTTTTGTGGGATTTTGTGGAATCTCTGTGTGTATTAAGTTTTTCTTATAATGGAGTATATTTTAATTTTATTATAGATTTAAATTATGGTAAAGTTTTGATCGTGTTATATCATGTTTTACTTGTGTAATATCAGATTTTATGATGTAATATCAACTCGAATTGTATTGTATTATTAATAGCATGACTGAAAATTATAGATATGACACAAAACCCAACACAAATAAGCACGAAGTTAATTTATTGGGTCAGGCCTTATTTAGGTTGTGTTGAGTTTAGGTTAAACCTGAATGGGTTGACCCTTTAAAAACTAATGAATTCTAGTTCAATTTGGATTAAACCTTATTTGATTGAACTAATGATGAATAACGGTTTGATCTGTTAACGAGTCAACTTGCATGATTTATTAGCAATACAAAATATAAGAGGGGTTGTGTACAAGTAGCCTTGATTACTTGCCAATTCAGTTCTAGTATCTAACTCTATCAAGATATGAAATTGGAGACTAAAATTTTCTAGAAATTCACCCTAATCGTATTGAACAGGGTATAACTCACGTTTTGTGTGTAGAAAAATTGGAGACTAGAAAACAGAATAATACTTTAAGGTATGAAATTGGGAAATACTTATTAAACTTGGAAAACTTGTAATCTAACAAATATTGAAAACTAGTACACTATAATAAGTATACTGAAAACATCCACAAGCAATAGTATTCAAAAATGAAAAAACTCTAAAAAATTGGAAGTGTATAATTGCAAAAAATTGAAATTGCCAAATTCCGATCATTGAAGCCTTGAAGGTACAAAATTGCCAAAAATTAAAATAGGAAAACAAAACACCTTTAATCGTCTTCAACAACATTCAAATTAGAAAAATTTAGACAAAAAAAAACGCAAATAAAACTTTACAAAGCAACCCCTAACGAACTACGTACGGCGCCAATGATCGATTTGGATGATGAAATATAATCCACTCAATTAGCCTCAAATAAGAATGTAAACCTACCTTAGCCTCAACGAAGAATATAATTCTACCTGTGGTAGAGAGGTTAATAATGTCATAGGCAAAAGGTCTCGGGTTCAAGTCCTTCGTGGCGTGGCCATTAAATTTATGTTCATTTAACTATATAAACTTCATCCTCCTTTCATACGAGAGAAAAAGGTAGCGAAGCTCACTAGTAGCATGGTAATAAGTACTGACGATTCCCAAGACATGAAGAAGATGAATCTTTTCACTGCTTTCGTGGAGAAATGGGAGAATTAGGGTCGTTGTTCGACGTCGTCAAGTTTTGTTTTTTTAATACTCCGTATTTGATTACTTAGAAGTGTGTGATATGAGAACGACGATTGAGTTTTTGTATTCTTTTAATTTTTTATTTTATTTTATTTATTAATCTATTTTGAATTATGTAACCAAAATTTTAGATAATGTTTAAGTTACTAACTATCTCAGTTTAATATTCTAATCTAGTTACTAGGCTGTCAAATCGGGTACCCGCGGATACCCGATCCCGAATTTACTAAAAATTGATATCCGATACCCGATTCGAAACTGATTTCGGGTACCCAGATACCCGACTCGGGTATCCGGTCCCGATTTTAATTTTTATTTTTGAAATTAACTACAAACTTGTAGTTTATTACACTGGTGAAGTTGTGCATAAATTTTAGCCATTGGTAGTGAATTAGGCAAACTGGATGATGAATGAAATATGAGTATAGATGCGTTCATTCCACAAAATAATTGAAATTGTTTCTACATGTATGTTAATACTATTATTTTGGAATACAACAAGTTTGATTCATGCTCTGTTATTTAGTCTCAAATTTAGAAAAATATTTTGGAATACAACAAGTTTGATTCATGCTCTGTTATTTAGTCTCAAATTTAGAAAAATCGGGTATTGACAACAATGAGTTCAAACTATGATAGAACATGGGTCTGCAAATTCTGTAACAAACTACAATTAAAGGTTTCTTTGTTGGTTTCTGGGATTACAACAGATAAAAGTCGGGCGTAATACAAACCCAAATAAGGAATACAAAAGGAGAAACTGAACTAAAAATTACAACTGAAATTGAAACAGTAACCGTGAATAAGTTTAGCCGAGTCGAGGAGGCCTCTTCCCGCAAGACGAGATACGCCCCGGTAGTGCTCTCGGTTTGGCGTGTCGTCCCCAAAGGTAAAACGGCTACATCTCTGGTGATGCAGCACCGCAATCAACAGAGCTCCGACGAACTGGATGGAGGAGAGGGCAGAGCTTCGACAGAAAGACAATGCAGAGAGAGGGAGAGAGCTTATGCTTGTGTAATGTGTGTCTAATGCAGTGGAATGACTAGCCTATTTATAGGCCAAGCCACCATGCAGGGTCAACCAAGCCATGAAGGCTCATCATGGCAGATTCGTAACCGCCGATGGTTATTCGCGTGTGGCAGGAGTGTGCCTTTCGCGTGCGAAGCGTGTGCTTTTCTCACGTGGCAGCTCTGACTGTGCCACGCTTGACGACGTGTCAAGCCACTTGGATTGCTGACTCTGCGTATAAAAAGATTAAGTTTGGGCTAGGAACAAGCCAAAGCACCAAGCCAGATCGAGATCGGGATCGGGCCCGGGCCCGAGGCCCGCGTCCGCGGCCTCGAGCACGGGCTCGGGCGGGCGGGCGGCGGCGCGCGCGTGTGCGCGCGTGTGGGTTCTTTCACCCATCTTGGTCCACTATAATTATTAAGTAACATAAAGTCATTTAATTTAAACACATTAAAATATGTGTTACTTCTCCTATGTGAGATAAATAACACTAGTTAATTATTTCCTAAGCTCCAACTCCAAGCTTTAATTAAAAGCTAATTATGTCCAACTTTAATACACCATTTCTCACTCACCGAAAATCAGATTTGAGAATGTGAATATACTACATTTATCTACGTAAAATGTAGATCGACGCTATATCATTTAATTTCATAAAATTAAATGTCTCGTCACTTTTATTATTTGGTCAAAATCCATTGACCAGGCATATTTAATCCATGTTTTTTACATTCTTAATCTTGTTTGCCTTAGTATCATTAATTTCTTACAGTGAATTTACATATACACCGAGATTAACTAAACACATATAGAACCAAAGATTATCTTCAAACATTAAATAATCCAACAAAAAGCAATACAAAAACACCTCTTAACACTAAACGTGGATGTCGGCGAAGGGAGGCGCCTAGGTGAGAGTAGAGGCAGGAGAGGGGGGGAGTTCACGGATTTTAATATTTGGGTACCCTAACACTAAATGTGACTTTTAAAATTATATTTAATTTATTAAATTAAAAAAAATTAAAAATTCGGGTAATTCGGGTATACTCGATCGGGTATTGGGTTACCCGACCCGATACCCGATAATCCAAAAATCTCACTACCCGAACCCGATCCTAAACCTGAAAAAATCGGATAATTGGATACCTGATATCCAATTTTTCGGGTTTGGATATCGAGTATCCAATACCCGATATCCATTTTGACAGACCTACTGGTTACTTAAATCCAAAAGACCAAACTGGACTATTTCCATTTGTCCAAAATTAAAAAATTTAAAAGATACCAAAATCATAAAATAATCATACATTACGTTTGGAGCAAAAAATAGACTAAAGTCTCAATTTGGTCCTTAACATATTGCGTTTTTTTTTAAATTTTGGTCAAAAATATTATCTTTTGGATTATTCGGTCCCTCACATTTGAAATCGGATCACATTTGGTCCATTTTGGATGGTTCCGTCAATTTTGTTGACGGTTTTAATTACCGGGTCACAAATCCGTCACTAACTGGGAGAAACTGATTCGTCACTAATCCATCACTAATCCGTCACTAATTGGGAGAAACTGATTCGGCAAATTTTTGACGGAGTTCATCGTTCTCCACCACGGAGCGCCGGTGGGGCCTTCTCACCGTGCGTAGCTCTTCGTCTTCGTCCTCTTCTTCATCTTCACCTTCGTCTTCACCCTCCTCACCACCAGGGACGCCGCCGGCCTAGAATTCCAAATCCAGCCTCCCCAACTCCGTCTTCGACGTGCTTCTCCACTACGCCGCCCTCAACGCCTCCTCCACCGGCCGCATGTCCGCCGACGAGCTGAACACCGTCCCCGCCATGCTCCGCCGCTGCGCCGCCTCCTGCAACCTCCTCGTCTTCGGGCTTAGCCACGAAACCCTATTGTGGAATTCCCTCAACCACAACGGCCGCACCGTGTTCTCGCGCGGATTAGTGACGGATTGTGACGGATTAGTGACGGATTTGTGACCCGGTAATTAAAACCGTCAAAAATTTGATGGAACAGTCCAAAATAGACCAAATGTGATTCGATTTCAAATGTGAGGGACCGAATAATTCAAAAGATAATGTTTTGGACAAAAAAAAACTCAATATGTTAAGGACCAAATTGAGACTTTATGTTTCTTTTCTCTTTTGATCTCTCGATTGTTAGATGGGTAGTACCCGGTCTGTGGGGATACCATAGTAGCTTTGTTAGCTCTTGTGATTTGTATCTCTCGTGCGGATCGAGTCACATTTGGACTTGGTTGATGTATGTTTCTTTGACGTATTGATATATACAGGTTGGGGGTCTGCCTAAACACCCGCCGTGATGATGGTGTTTGAAAAAAAAATGGGACTTTAGTCCAAAAAATATAGTCCTGTACATTTTCCCCAAAATTGAGAAACCCTACATAAACCCTGAATCTTTTTCCCCATTGCGAATATGTCAACAAAACCCTCGTTTCTTCTCCCTCAAGACAGTGTCATGTACTATAAAAGTTAATTTCCCAAATCTCTTGCAATTTATAACCTAAAAAGCCTTGAATTATCGTTTCCACTATGGGTAATCGGCTGACCTGTTTGGGGGTGAAAAAGGCTACAAATTACTATGTATCAGTGGTGCCAGCAGCTGCAGCCTACGCAGCATTTGATGCAGAACACGCCTATGCAGATGGCCCGTTCAAATTTTCTCCATTCTCCAGCTCTACGCCCCCTCCGGAGCCTCAGCAGCCGGCTTTGGAGGCGGCTAAGCAGCTAGCCAAGCCGCCCGAGCCACGGCCTCGGAATGATAATCCTAGGACGGCATCTTCTGGATTCGACCCCGAGGCATTGGAGAGGGGCGCGAAGGCGTTGAAAGAGATCACTAGCTCTTCGCACGCTAAACAGGTTTTACTAACTTTTTTGAGCTCGCATTTCGATTTATTGAGTACCTTTGTGTTTGTGTTGATATTTTGAAGCATCATTTGTTGTGGATGTGTTTTTATGTATCGATTTTTGGTTAAATTACTGGTTTTGTGTGGTTTCTTTGGGGGTTATAGTAATCATAAAACAGACTGGATAAGGTTTAAGTTTTTTTTAATGTGTTTCTGAGTGAGGATGATTTGCGACTAATATTGCAGCCGAATGTACTCAAATTATATTGATATAGGTATTTGAAGTGATGAAAAAGCAAGAAGAAACAAGGCAACAAGAGTTGAATGTAAAAGCAGCAGAATTCAAGGCGATGCGAGCTCAAGAAGAAACTGTAAGTTTTGTTTGATCTCAGATCATTTCTACCGTTTGCATTTTCTTGGCTGAATTCTGTGATATAGGAAACAAACACTTGCTCAAACGGTTTTGCTATATTCTAGTTCCCGGTACCTTGAATTAGGACATGCCATTGTTACTGTACTCACAGTCGTGAATAGATAGGGTAGAAAAATTTTCCTGATGAATTTGGGTGTAATTTGGGGCTGGATAGTTTGGTGTCTGTCTCACAGACAATATGAGCCAAGATTTCTCACTTGTGAGCAGAAACAAACTTGTAGCTGCTTGTTAATATGTAATCAATCATGTCTCAGAGATTTTAAATAACTTCATTACCATAGTTCAACTTATAATTGAAGCAACTGCAGGATGACTTGTAGATTTAAAGTTATGTTCCCCCATTTTTATGATGAAATGTTCTTACCCAACTAACAGAGCGGACTATTTGACTGGATCCGATAGTAAAAATATGTGCCACCCAGTTCTGGTTGTTTCAATACTCAAAATAGCTAGCATGCATATAAAGCAGTATAATTACAACTTTTATATCCAAAAATGACAAAGATGATCTATTTTGGCAGGAGAAACAAAAAGTGGTGTATGATGAACAGAAAAAGCTAGCCCAGACACAGGCACAGATAAAATCACAAATGGCTCGTTATGAAGATGAACTGGCACGGAAAAGAATGCAGGTAAATAATTTTTTGGTGCATATTATGGCGTGCAAAAGTATACCAGACTCCAGTAATTATAGGAAATTATTAAAATCCTGAGTGTGTTAGGCTGAAAATGAACATCATAGAACAAGAAACCAGGAGCTTGTAAAAATGCAAGAGGAATCAGCTATGAGACAGGAGGCTGCCAGACGAGCAACTGAGGAGCAAATTCAAGCACAACGTCGCCAGACTGAAAGAGAGAAGGCAGAGATTGAACGTGAAACTATCAGGGTGCGGGCTATGGCAGAGGCAGAAGGTAGAGCTCATGAAGCCAAGCTTGCTGAGGAGGTTAATAAAAGGATGCTGGTTGAGCGTGCAAATGCAGAGCGAGAGAAATGGGTTTCTGCGATTAATACAACTTTTGAACACATTGGAGGTTTTTTCTTCTTCCTTAATTTTTTCATATTGAAATAGTATATGTAACATTGCTGTTAGGTGATGCACAAAGTTGATGTGATATCAATATCAAATTGAATTTAATGAGATTTTGTATTCTGAATCTAGCTCCAAGTCAGCTTATTAATATATTTAGGCTGACCTAATCGTTTAATCAAGTTTATTTCTCATGTTAACCTTAGTGACTACTCATGTAATGTAGGGGGTCTGCATGAAATTTTGACGGATCAAAACAAGCTTGTTGTAGCTGTTGGAGGTGTAACAGCTCTTGCTGCAGGAGTTTACACGACGAGGTATTTTGATGGTTTTGAGTGTGCAACACCTTTCCTTTTGTCTATTATTTAGCATCAGTGGAATATACTGGGATACTATATTTACCATATTTTTTGTTGGCATAATTTGTTATGTTGTGGCATTTTTAATAGGGCTAATAATCGGAAAATACACTAACTATAGGGCTAATCCAGGTCTTTTATCTTTACCACCAACATTGAATGTGGTGAACAAATGCATGAACTTTTAGTGTGTAGCCAATTTCCCAGGATCAAGTATTATGGAAAAACTAATCTAATGTTGCGTGTCCGGTGGCAATTTTAAATAACATGGAGAAGACATGAAAAAATTAGTGTTAAAATGGTAAATCAGCTCATCAAAACGATGTCATTTTGATGATTTTTGCCATTTTTGTCCGTCCACCATGGGTGCAATTTTTCCATTTTTGGGCATAAACCTTTATACTTTACCATCATTCAAACTCAATATTTACAAAAACCCAAATAATAATAAGTTAGATCCAAACAGATATTCTACTGCAGGGGCATATCTACATACAAGAAAAGAGGGGCAATTGCCCCACCTCACATTTTCATATTCATATATATATCGTGTATTTTACAATTTAATTTTTTCAATTTCTTCTTAAATGCCCCTCCTCAAATTCTTAAAATTCTCTCATATGTAAACTTGCCCCTCTCCCTACAAATTCCTAGCTCCGCCCCTGTTCTACTGATACCTTATATAATGAACGTCATTCTAGTCAAACATATCAAGTCTTATCTGATAGTGCCTGGCATACAAATCCAATTCTTGAATTAATGTAATAGTCGTATCTAAACTATTTGTGTCTATTCTTAATCCTATATTATTAATATATTCTACTATAGTTTAATGGAATGCATTTCTTGAATTACAGAGAAGGTGCTAGGGTGATTTGGAGTTATGTGGACCGAATTTTGGGACAACCATCTCTAATAAGAGAATCTTCAAGAGGGAAATATCCATGGTCAGGCCTTTTTTCTCGTGGCCTGAGAACTATCACCAGTGGTGCTAATAGAAGTTCTAAAAATGGGAATGGGTTTGGCGATGTTATCTTGAACCCTTCACTTCAAAAGCGGATTCAACACTTGGCAACTGCAACAGCTAATACGAAAACTCATCAGGCACCATTTAGGAACATGCTCTTTTATGGGCCACCAGGAACTGGAAAAACGATGGCTGCTAGGGAGCTTGCCCGCAAATCTGTAAGATTTCATTATCTCTTCATAATGAAATGTGAAACCAGTTTTGTTTGTTGGGTACTTTCCTTTTGCTGCCTAAATCAAGTAGCTCATAATTATTGCACAAATCATTTTATTTATTTCTATCAAATGTATCAGATGGGAAATGTCAGGATTGCTTAGGTTGACCATTTTCTTATTCATAATAGCTCTTGAGATATAACTAACATCTAACTGACCTTAATTTTGAATGGATAAATAAACAAAAAAATTTAAAAGCCCAATCACTGTAAACTCGAACCTGCGACCTTTTCTTATGAGAGCTTGTCATCATGGTATGTTTCTGTGGCTGATTGTAATTCTGAAATAATCTGGTTGTTTATTAGGGCCTCGACTATGCCTTGATGACTGGAGGAGATGTTGCGCCATTGGGTTCTCAGGCTGTTACTAAGATACATCAATTGTTTGACTGGGCTAAGAAATCGAACAGGGGATTGCTGCTTTTCATTGATGAAGCAGATGCGTTCTTGTGCGAGTGAGTAATTTTTTCACTCTCCCATTAGAGCAATGTCCGAAGCGCATATCTTAATGAGTTTTCCCCTCATAAACATATGACATGTTGGCATCTTTCATTGATCTTGCTCTAGAGGATAATCTTTTATTAGCAATTAACACAATTCATTGCAACAGGCGGAACAAAACATATATGAGTGAAGCTCAAAGGAGCGCACTCAATGCACTGTTATTTCGCACTGGTGACCAGTCCAAGGATATAGTCCTCGCTCTTGCAACCAACCGACCTGGTGATCTTGACTCTGCTGTGGCAGATCGTATCGATGAAGTCCTCGAATTCCCCTTACCCGGTGAAGAGGAGCGTTTCAAACTGCTCAAACTGTATCTGCGTAAGTACATAGCAGAAGCTGGGGAGAGAAAACCGGGATTGTTCTCACATTTCTTCAAAAAACAACAGAAGAAAATCGAGATCAAGGGTGTGACTGAGGATCTTATCAAGGAAGCTGCTGCAAAGACTGAGGGGTTCTCTGGAAGAGAAATTGCGAAGCTCATGGCTAGCGTTCAAGCAGCGGTCTATGGTAGTGAGGACTGTGTGTTGGACGCCACTCTTTTCCGCGAAGTTGTAGACTATAAAGTTGCAGAGCATCAACAGAGGAAGAAACTTGCAGAAGGGCAAGATGCTGCCCAATGAATCTGAGCCTTAGCTGTAGTTTTCGCCCTGAGTACAAGCCATTGCTCTTGTTTACGTGGCCCAGAATTTTTTCATTTCTGGGAACTATTCAATTATTCTTCATTTAAGAGGCAGTTTATCCGAATGAGCACTCCAAGTTTTGATATGATTGTTTTTAAATAATACTCCCTCCGTCACCGAATAAGAGTCGCTAATTTCCTTTTTGAGCCGTCCCCCATTAAGAGTCGCTCTTCATTTTTACCATAAATGGTAGTAGGTCCCACATTCTACTAATCCACTCCACTCACATTTTATTATAAAATCAATATAAAAAGTTGGTCATACATTCCATCAACTTTTTTAACCAACTTTTATTTACATTTCTTAAAACTCGTGCCCGGTCAAACGACTTCTATTAGGGGACGGAGGGAAGTAGTAGTAAATCCATTCATCAATGTCAGCCAGAATTTACAGATAAATTCAAATACTTTCCCATATAAATTCAAATACTTTCCCATATAAATAAGCTCAATATTCCTTTTTTGTCCGGTCTTATATAATATTTCTAATTATGAAAAAAATATTTCCTTCTTTTTACTTATGAGTTCCACTCTACTGTATTATTTTCATTATTTTTGTAAATTCTCTCTACCAATTGCGTTTCATCCTAAAATTGCCTAAATTTATAGGACTAATGAAATATACTCCTATTAAGTAATTGTTGGATAATGAGAAAACAAATAAGTAGTACTATGATTCTCTAAAGTGGTACATGCAGGATAATCATTTATGGTGGTATTTGATTCACTCCACGATATAATACAACCTACCTCCGTCCATCATTTAAAGAACTCTTTTGACTCGATTTAGGTTTTAAGAAATTGTTTAACTTTATTAAGAAAATTAAAAAGAGAAAGTGAGTGGAATGTATGACTCATTTTTACTACTCCATCCGTCCCAAGTAACTTGAGTCGTATTAGTTTTATAATAGATTGTAATTGTAAAAAATTTCATTCTTCGTTCAATACATTTATCTCTCTAAAAAATATGAATCATATGCCGGATGAAAATGACCTTCTTGATTAGGCTCTGGAATTGATCGTAGATGTACCGAGTCATCGGCTCTGGATAGCATTTCCGATGCTCTTCGTGACATCGATATGTTTGACCATAGAACAATACTCCAAATTGGAAGCCAATCTGCCAATGATACGTCGAAGATAACAAGTGCAAAACCTTATATTGTGCATACTCATGCAGAAGATAGAAAAACATATATCCATAGATTTTATTTTCTATTAAGTCATACTTCTATTTGATTATATATGAATTATGAAGTCGTTTCGTGTATATATTATGTAATTGTATTTCAGTTTTGACCCCAGACAATGAATAACAAATTAATGTGAGATGCTTTGCCAAAAATATGTAAATTGATGAAAGGATAGCAGCAAAAAGCATAGCAAAGCAAGAAACCATTATAGCTTAAAGAGGAATGTGCAAAGCACTTTTCATTGATAGAAGAAGAACAATACATATCAGAAATACATCTATATGTAATAACTACAATTGGAAAAACTGCCTCATGGAGTAATTGCAACTGCCTCATAAACGTGGGGAAGTGCAGCATTGCATCAAGAACATGGGATAGTGCTCTCATCCGATTGCTCTCTTCCTTTCAACAGAATATCTTTCCAACTTGGTCTGCTAATGTGGCAAGGATCCTCTTGAGCTGATGTAAATGTCTTATCCAAAATAATCTCAACATGAACATTCTCATTCTCTGTATTGTCAATGATTCGACAGGGTTTTTTCTTCTTTTATACTAGACTACATATATCATTCCTCGTTTGTACTGCAGTTTTTTTTTGTTCCGGATTTGGGAGAGACGCATGACCCTCATGCGTCACCCGTTAATGAAACGCATGACCGTGATGCGTCTATGGGTAAGACGCATGAGGGTCATGCGTTTTTTATTTTTTTTTTATTTTAATTGAAAGATGCATGAGGGTCATGCGTCTTAGGGTAAAACGCATGACACTCATGCGTCTCTCCTACGAACATAAATTCGCTCTGTAGCTTAGTGGTAAGAATTATGTGTTGTCATTGTGGAGACCCGGGTTTGAATCCTAACAGCCACATTGCAAATTTTTTGGGAAATTTCTAGTACATATTTATTTAAAAGTTAATTAAAAGGAGTATTTTATGAAATTTCTAGTACATGATTATTTAAGATATTTATGTTAATTAAAAGTTCCAATAATTTATTTGATAATCGTTTTGAATTGTTACTAATTATAATTTTTAAATAGTATTTTGTACTAGTAATTACAATTTTTTGATTAATTGCTAGTACATAATTATTTAAAATTTAATTAAAACGAGTATTTTATGTCAATTTCTAGCACATAATTATTTAAGATATTTATATTAATTAAAAGTTCCAATAATTTATTTAGTAACCGTTTTGAATTGTTACTAATTACAATTTTTAAATAGTATTTTGTACTAGTAATGACAATTTTTTTGATTAATTGCTAGTACATAATTATTTAAAAGTTAATTAAAAGGAGTATTTTATGTCAATTTCTAGCACATAGTTATTTAAGATATTTATATTAATTAAAAGTTCCAATAATTTATTTAGTAACCGTTTTGAATTGTTACTAATTACAATTTTTAAATAGTAGTAATTACATTTTTTTGATTAATTGCAAGTACATAATTATTTAAAAGTTAATTAAAAGGAGTATTTTATGTCAATTTCTAGCACATAATTATTTAAGATATTTATGTTAATTAAAAGTTCCAATATTTATTTAGTAACCATTTTGAATTGTTACTAATTACAATTTTTAAATAGTATTTTGTACTAGTAATAAAAAAAATAGCAATGTGGCCGCTGGGATTCGAACCCGGGTCCCCACAATGACAACACATGATTCTTACCACTAAGCTACGGAGCGAATGTAAATTTGTAGGAGAGACGCATGAGTGTCATGCGTTTTACCCTAAGACGCATGACCCTCATGCGTCTTTCAATTAAAATAAAAAAAAATTAAAAAACGCATGACCCTCATGCGTCTTACCCATAGACGCATCACGGTCATGCATTTCATTAACGGGTGACGCATGAGGGTCATGCGTCTCTCCCAAATCCGGAAACAAAAAAAACTGCAGTACAAACGAGGAATGATATATATAGTCTAGTATAAAAGAAGTCCTCTAGCTTATGCAGTTACGCCGAATACATATGCTAGAATGCGGAGGCCCACACCATAGTATAATGCTCCCTCCAAAACCAATTCTTCTAACAAGACTCTCCGTCGTCCACCGCCGTCCTATAACTTCATCGTCTCTGCACCAAACGCCGCCGCTGTCTCTCGCGCCGGACAAATGCCGATCCATGGACCAGCTGAAGCAAATCCACGCTCAAATTATCACAACCGCCCAAATTCACGACGCTCTCTCCGATTCCGGCGACCTCACCTACGCCCTCAAATTGTTCGCCAACATCCCCGCACCCAACACTTTCATCTGGAACACACTGATCAGAGCTCTCGCCACCAGCTCCAACCCCTCCGCCGGCCTCCGCCTCTACTCCGAAATGCGGAGGCGCGCCGCCGCCCCGGGCAAGCACACGTTCCCCTTCGTCCTCAAAGCCTGCGCGAATTCTCAATCCGCGAAATGCAGCGAGCAGATCCTCGCTCACGTGCTCAAATTCGGGCTGGATTTTGATTCGCACGTGGCGAATGGCCTGATTAGGACGTATTCCGTAGCATGCCTGATGAGAAACGCGCGCAAAGTGTTCGACGGAATGTGAGCGTTTGGCCGACTATTATATGCGGCTACGCCCAAAACAATTCCGCGGACGAAGCGATGGTGCTCTTTAGCGCCATGGTTTCGGAAGGATTCGAACCGAGCGGAGTTGTTCTTGCCTCGGTTTTGTCTGCGTGTGCGCAGTCATCGTGCTCGTCGTTGGGGAAGGAGATCCACGCCTACATCGACGACAAGGGCGTGGAAATGAACGTTATTCTTGGAACTGCTTTAATCAACATGTATGCGAAGAATGGGGAATTGATCGAAGCTAGGCGAATTTTCGATGGGTTGAGAGAGAGAAACGCGGCGACATGGAACGCCATGATCTGTGGGCTGGCCCCTCCACGGCCGCGCCAGCGAAGCCATCCATATGTTTGCAGAGATGGGGAGAGGGAGAGGGAGAGTGAGGCCTAACGGCATCACTCTTCTCGGAGTTCTGTGTGTGTGCTGCCATGCCGGGATGGTGGATTTCGGGAGGGAGGGAGGTGTTCTACTCGATGGAGAGGGTGTACAGCGTGGAGCCTAACTTGAGGCACTATGGGTGCATGGTGGACCTGCTGGGGCGGGGAGGCCGGATTTTGGAGGCGGAGGGGCTGATCAGGGGGATGCGGTGGGAGGCGGATGTGGCAATTTGGGGGGCGTTGTTGAGCGGTTGTAGGAGTTGGGGGGATATTGAGGCGGCGGAGAGGGTTGTACGGGTGATTCAGGGGTTGGATCCCACGAATCATGGGGTGCACGTTGTGTTGTCGAATATGTATGCCGAGGCAGGGAGGTGGGAGGATGTGGTGAGCCAGAGGAAGGCGATCAAGGAGGGGAGTTTGAACAAGACGGCTGGGTGGAGCGCCGTTGCTGGTGACCGGAATCATAAGACGGCCAATGTTTTCAGCATTTACACAACTAGGAGTTCAAGAACCAGAATGAGATGAGTGTGTGACGATAACGAAAATGAAGAATTCATTGAGTTCGATCGGACAACGACGATCAACCCAATTTTTTATGAAAACCTCGGTCATACGAATCCGTTTTGCATGACAGAGGAACATATTTATAACATATATATAGGCGGCCAATAGCGCAGCCTCCTGTCTTCTTACATACAGACCTCTGTAAATATTACAAGTGCAAGTGATACTGAATCTACTTGCATCTTCACAAAACAAACACTACATTTATTTGGCCACATACAAAGCCGATTCTACTCACAACAATACTCGACTTGACTCGACTGAGCACACACCACGGCATGAACACACATCACTACAATTTGTTTATGCCGGTCTTAGTAATGTTGCCAACCACATTTTATGCGCCAGCTTGTTCACAGAGATCTAGCAAGTCCAAGGTCTGTAATAGCCGATTAAGTACCAAGAGTATAAGCTCCAATATCGTACCAGAATATATAGTAAGGCTGTTGTTTCAAATGATAAAGATTAAAACTAACCTCAGCAATGGATAGCTCCAGGCGAAACTTAGGGCCATCATAGTGATGCAAGACGGGCCTGAAAGCATCTTCGTCCAGAGGGTTGCAGAGTTTCCTGGCTCGAACTCTCACCTAATCAAGTAACAGAGGAGTTTGTATCCCATTCAGTAAGAGAGTTTCAATCCACATATACAAGCATATCAACAAGCTGTTGAAGTGAAGGCCAACATTATTGTATTGTACCTGAGCAGGGAACCTTGATTCACCTCTGCACTTTTTATCTTCCCAAGCAGTAGGATCTATGTTGGAACCTCCAAATGTTGTTGCCTGTACAGGAAAATCAGAGACTTAATGTCTAACAAGAGTTTGTGAAGACAAGGTACCATATGTTGCAACAAAACCATACTACTCAATGCTAAAGTATGCTGAGTTCTTCTTTATTTATACAGCATGAATACATCGCTGCCCTTACCGGAAAAGGTATGATATGCTACCACATTTATAACAAATCGCAGGGTTCTGAAAAGACCCGTAAAGCCTCAAAATTTGGGATTCATTAATAAATTAGGCTTGCTGCATATTTCTTATTAACTAGGTGCATAAAAGTAATTTTTTTCATATCAGATTGACGGTAATCGAACATACCTCAAAGATACCATGCAATTGGTGAGTGGTGTAGTTGTAGAGGAACAAAGGTAAACCAGGTGTTATTGCCCTCACCGAATCCCTATATCTAGGAGGCAAACCTGCAATATGCCCACAAATATAAGATTCTACACTGGCAAAAAGCTGAATACACACACACAGACACATAGTAGAGTTGGCACAAGAAGCATAATATTTCTTCAAACAAGCAAGCCATAAAGAAGTAGTTCCATGTAAGCAGGGTACCAATTCGCTAGAAATATCATATAGTTACCAAACAGCTGTCGCTTCAGATCCTCCTGCATCGTATCATTATTGCATACAAAGATGTATCCACCGAGCACTTCATTCCTAGGGAGAGTCTCCGCAGCAGGGAGTGTTTTGAACCTTTTGTCAGCTGCGCCGTTGGAATTCATGGCATCATCCTTGGCATTATGGTTGTTGATATAGCCGTTATTAGGTTCCTTCATGAGGTTGATATTGTTATACTTGCTTCCAGAGATGTTCCCCATAGCGCTGATGTTGGGATTCTGATAAACAGCATTCATGTTGTAGATGCCATTGCCGAAGGAAGCTTTCGTCACGTTCTCATTCAGATTCAGCCTTGGCTCCATGTTCAGCATGTTGAAATTGAAACTCTCGAACTTGTTATCTTCCTGAAAACCAGAAGTGACCCTGGGCCTGAATTCAGCAGCACCCTTTGAGAGATCTAGATTGATCCTCCGCTCGGGCTTCGACCTTGTCTGCTCGGCCAACCTGGAAGCTGCCACCGACCATTTTTGATCCTCGGAAACTTTGGACTGCCCTCGCAGCTCGTCACCCAGCTGCCAAAAGCTGTGCTCCATGCTGGAAAACATGTAAAATGCTTAATTATATAATATAATCATTTATTTCACTCCAAAAAGGCAACCTATTTAGCAAACATAGATTGATCCCCAAAGTGAAGAAGCTAGCTAAACCAGTGATGAAAAGTGCAAAAGATAATTTAATGAAAATACAACTTAAAAAAATATGCTAATAGTCAAATTTAAGTAAATTCAAATGCAGAAACGATGGATCACATTAGAAATTTAACTAGTTTTCAAATAAAATCAAAACAGAGACCAGAAAATGGATAAAGTCCACCGCTAAATCATCCACGGAAAAAAAAAACTTAAAAATTCAAATTTTCAAAATTCCTAGACACATTTCCAGGAGCAAAGATTCACTTAAAACAAAAAATGAAATTAGAAAAGCCAGACCAATTTTCAGTACCTTCTAAAATTCTCAGAAATGTGACCTGTTTGTTCAGAGTTGACCAACAGTGAAGCAAATCAAAAAATTATGAGAGGGGGATTCAAGCAAATTCATACAATGCTGGTGCAATTAACACCATATTGAGCCACAAAATTGGTAATTATAACAAAAACAAGTAAATAATACACCATTTGTGAATCTGCTACACAATTTTAGTAAACAAGCTAAAAAGAATAGAAGTGAAATCTTATGACATAGTTTAGATTAAAAGTGATAAAATTAAGGGATGGATCAACAGATTTGAAGCCAAAATCTAGAGAGCGAGAAAAGCACGCACCTTTGATTGGTTTTCACCTCGACAATGAAGAACCGGATTTATTATGCGACAAAAAGGGGGAGCAATACGAGATTTGTCTATATCTATATATATCTACTATGTCCAAAATGCCCTTTGCGACAAAAATTAGTGTAGAGTTTAAAAATCTGACAACATTAGCGATGAGTTTATTACAATATTTGACATCCCTAGCTAAGCTAATTAATTTTTTGGTAATCTAAGACCATCCACAACGCGTCTCGCGCCGGGCTCGCGTCTCGTCTCGGAGAGACGAGACCCCCGCGAGGCGCATTGCAGCGCCCATCTCGTCTCCAGCTCGCGCCCGTCTCGTCGCGTAGCTCGTCTCGGCGAGACACGAGACGAGATGTCTCGCCACGCGCCAGGGACACGTGGCCCGTCCCCATGCGTGCGTGACGCCCACTCGCTGGCCCGCGAGTGGGCGTCGTCACTGATGACGCAATAATTCATTTTTTTAAAAAAAATCGATTTTTAATAAAAAAATTTTTTTTTTTCAAACGGTAATATTACCGTTAAATATTTATTTTCATTTTTTAAATTTTTAATTTTTTTACTCTATAAATAATTCTATTCCATACTCATTTCAAACACAAACACACATCTATTCCTCTCAAATCCTCTCTATCACTCCAATTTCCATCTTCAATCAACTCAAACAAATGGATCCTTTTGAGCAAATGCGCCAATTAATGGAACAATCACTCGAAGAAGATCGACGACGAGAGGCGGAGGAAGCCGCACCACCCCCACGACGCTCCCGGAAGTACATGACTTTGGATCTGGCACGCGTACTTCGGGGTTCCTGGCTCGAACAACGACGTAAACATGCTCCAACAGTCCGACCTCTTTACCGAAGTTTTGGATGGTAAAGCGCCGGCCATCAACTTCGTCGCCAACAACCGGCGGTATAAAATGGGGTACTATCTCGCCGACGGCATCTACCCGAAGTGGCCGACCTTCGTGAAGACGTGCGGCAGGCCAGCGAACCCAAAGCAGGCTCTTTTTGCGCAGAAGCAGGAGGCTGCGCGCAAGGATGTGGAGAGGGCGTTCGGGGTTCTCCAAGCGCGCTTCAACATCATCAAAGCCCCGGCTCGTTCGTGGTTCATGGAGAGCATGGTCGACATCATGTATACGTGCATAATCTTGTACAACATGATTGTCCGAGACGAAGGACCCGATGCCGGAAATTGGTTCGACCCCGAATCCCCCGGAAGCTCAACCGCAAGTAGTCCGCCGCGAAGTGGAGCGCATCCATCTATACAAGAACGGTAGGCTATTCGGGCAATGACACGCGACTCTAGCGCCCACACCCAACTCCAAGAGGATCTAATTGAGCACATTTGGGAAAACTTTGGCGGAGAAGATTAAATTATGTCATTTTTTTTTTAGAATTTTAATTATGTCTTCGTTTTTTTTAATGTTAAGTTGTAATATTGTTTTAATTTTAATAAAGTGTGTTTGTTTAAATTGAATTGAGTTTTAAAAAAAATTATAATTTAAATTGAATGAATAGTAATTAAGAGACGGTATAGAGACGGTTAAGAGACGGAGCGTTGCAGGTTCCGTCTCTTAGTTAAGAGATGGAGGAAAAAAGGACAGTGGGGCCCTCAAATAGTGCTCAAATAGTAGTTAAGAGACGGTTTAAGAGACGGTATAGAGACAGCGTTGTGGATGACCTAATACTCCCTCCGTCCCATGCTACTCGCACATTTCATTTTAGGCCGTAAATTTGGAATTGATTTTTTTGTGTAATTAAAAAAGAATTTTAGGTGTAATGAGACATAACTTAATAAAAGAGCTCTTAACTTAAACTAACATATTAATTAAATGCATTAATTCTAACTTAAATTATAAATAGTGTAAGGACTTTGTGACGAGCCGAAAAGCAAACGTGCGAGTAGTACGGGACGGAGGGAGTATTACAATATTTCAAAAGTCTAAAAATGTTATATGAAACGAACGTTCTCGCAAGAAAAAAAAATCACCACAACATTAGCGTTGAGTTTATTTTCGGTGTCCCGTATAGATTTTCTTATGCGATAATTTGTTTTTTGTGATATTTTTTTAAAAATTTACGTATCAATTAAGTTCATGAAATTTACATCTAAATAAATTGTTGAAAAAATTAATGCATCTAAGTATTTTGATGATAGTAAAATCTTTGATAATTATACATATGGTTTGACATAGTACTCCATAATTGAAATGTTAGAGAATTAAAGCAGGGACGGAACTAGAAATCGAAATGAGCCGGTGCTGAAATTTAACGATAAATATGCCAAACTGTGCGATGCTTTCGTAATAGTATTATCCATTTGCGATTACTTTGACTCGTTTCTAATAGTATTAAAAAGGTAAAAAAGAAAAAATTAGTGGAATGTCCGTCATTTTATATACTAGTAACTAGTAGTTTTATACAATATGAACAGAATGTGAAATCTATTTTATCAAAACTAATACTCCATCCGTCCATGAAAAATAGAACATATTTGTCATTTTTTGTTGTCCACGAAAAATAGAGCACATTTAAAAAAAAAGTGTTGAACAACCTATCTCTTACTTTTTTTCCCTTCTCTTTTACTAATAATATAGACCTCACATTCGACTAACACTATTTATCTCTTACTTTTTTCATTCTCTTACTAATAATATGAACCTCACATTTCACCAACATTACTCATTTCTTACTTTTTTCACTTCTCTCTTACTTTACCAATTCCACATTAAAATCCGTGTCATTCATAATGTGTCCTATTTTTCATGGACGGAGGGAGTAAAAGATACTAAATAAATATGTATTTGGATAGTCCAAAAATAAAATATGAGATGAATAATAGTACAAAATATTAATCAATAATGTTATTATACAAATAAAAATAATGAAATTACAAAATATATATTAGTAATAAATAAATTGATTGATATAATATATTACTCCTAAAAATAATAAAATAATGCTAGTAAAATGTTGAATAGTACGGTAATTGATTTTGAAACATTTTTCAAGAATGACAAATATTAGTAATATATTCCTAAACTAATAATAACACAAAACAAGAAATGGGATTTAAATATTATCTTTGGTACCGCGGTCATAATTATATTTCCTATTCAACACCATCATTTCTCTTCCCTCACTCTCTCTCCTCTATTTCTCCGGCAACATCTTCTTTTTCAAGCTTTCTGTCTCTGTAAAAAAATAAAGCACAAAATCACTATAGACGATTCTAAAGAGGACGGCACCGGCCAAGCCCCCAATGGAGCGGCGGCTTGGCCTCTGCGATCTCCGTCCGAGTTAAAGTCAATGTGAATTATAAGGATTTTAAATTGGGAGTGCGTGATCAAATACTAATTTTTTATAGCAATAACTAATAACTAAATATCAATTTTGTATGTTAAAAATATCAACACAAAGACATAAATCTATTAATTTTTTGTGTTGATAAACATATGTTTTTGTGTTGATATTTAAATTTACATGTTGTATTGATATAATTATATCTTTGTGTTGATAATTTTAGTACACATAATTGAAAGTTATTAGTTATTACTATAAATTAGTTAGTACACTAACGCAACCCTTCTATTGGGTGGGGGATCCTTAAACAATCGGGTTCATCAATGAGGCAATGATTTTGGATGCATAACCATGCTAACTTGCTAAGAGATTATGAAGATATGACATGTGTTAGAAGTGAAAAAATGACTCAAAGAAGTGGTGATAAAAAAAAAAGAGAGACAAGAAGCATGAATGAGAATTGAGAGGATATTATATGTAGGAAGTAGCCAACTAACATAGCACAAATGTCTAGTTACATTGCTATTTCCTGGATCAGTACCAAGGTTCACCATAGCTAACATCTATCTACGACATTCAAAGGAGAAGAATATCAACAGCCGATCTTTGGTTAAAGGAAGATGGAGTGTTGCGATTCCGAATCTTCTGCATATCTTATTCTTTTGTATATTCGTATTGGAAAATGTGAAAAAATTAGAAAATAGTGAAAATTTATGTATTTACATGCAAATAATATTTTTTGAAGACCAAAACTTGTGCACGGGAAGAAGCAGAAGAAGAAAAATTCATTGGTGTTGACTCATCCCCATTGGCGGACACAGGTAGAGCTGGGGAGGGGCTTCAGCACATGCCAGCAAATTTTTTTTCTTTATTTTCTACTGTTACATTTTTTGAAAATTTCAATATACAATCTTCAGCCCTTCCTAAATCAATGCTATTAAAGACTAAATTATTAGAGATTGAATGATGGAAGGGGCTGAAATGAATTTCTGCTTGAAAAATATGCAGAGGCAAATGAAGAAAGCTGCCATGGTTTTGGCCTTTTGGAGAAGAAGATGACCCAACTCCCAAGAAATAAATAGTACAATACCTAATAAAAATTTAAAAAGTACAATTTTCAAAGAGTGCATGTCTAATTGACTTTTCAACTTTTAACTCAATTTTTCTTTTTTTTTCTTTCCAGTTCAATTATGCAAATATTTATGTTTTAACAAATTTTATGTATGATATATTAAGCATGAAAATATAAAATAAATTATGGTGGATTGAATGTTAGAATTTTATTTTTTAAGTTTAATATGTTTGGGTTAGAGTTAATTTGATGTGTTCAGGTTTGGATAATCTGAAGTTTGTCTCAAGTGGAGTAATATTTACTATTCCTTCTGTCCTACAAAAGATGTCACACTTATAGGACGACACGAGATTTTAGGAGGTTTTTTTTGTGTGTTAAGTAGAGAGAGAAATTATATAATATTTATATTAATGTGAGAGAAATTTTTTTCCAAAAATTGAAATGTGACATCTTTAGTGGTATAAACTAAAAAGGAAAGTGAGACATCTTTTATGGGACGGATGTAGTATCTTTCACAACGTTATTGTAAGACAATTTTGATTTAATTAATTGAAATTTTAATATTTTGTCTACTATATTTTTTCAAATGTATATTCCTAAAAAATCATTCCCCCCCTTCGTGATTTGTTATTTTATGTATCTTACTTTAACTCTTGGGATCGAAAAAACTGTTAAAAAAGTTAGTGAAAAAATTTAATAAAATTTAAGTTATATTTTTATATATTAATTTTAATAAAATGTAATAAGGGTCGTTAGTGGAATCAAAGTCCAATTATTAAATAAAATAAAAGAGGGTAAATGATATATTTTTCCTTACACGAACAGAAAAGGATATACGTAGCATGAAACAATTATTTGAAGATGGAAGAAGTATATAATGCAGCCCCTGCCATATTATTTTTCTGCGTCCGCCACTGCTCATCCCCCTCTGTCACCGTCGTTGTTACCTCCTCCACCCTCTTCTCCACCGTTTCTGCATTTCCCTAGTTTTACTTCTGCAAAATGTCTGGGCTCACCCGTGTTCATTGGAGTAGATTATCTATTTCTTGAAATGCTTATGTTTAAATGATAAACCAATCATAATTTACTCTTTGGATCAATATCCTTATGTTTAAATGCACGGATACCATCAAAAATTAAATATATTTAGGCCTAGTTCGCTTGCTATGACTCATTATTAGATGATTATTCATCTAGTATTAAGCTGTGAGATTCAATCTTATGAAACAAATATACTCTCCCTCCGTCCCCAAATTTAGTCATAGTTTGACTGGGCATGAGTTTTAAGAAATGTAATGGAAAGTCGATTGAAAAGTTGTTATAACGTGGGTCCTATTATTAAAGTATTGGTTTTATAATAAAATATGAGTATCAATCTCTTTGCCGATGTAAAACCTTGGGTTGGGTCCTTATTGCAACATCTACAATGATTTCTCTAATTCCTACTCACGTTGTTAAAAATAAGTGGTTTTCTCTTTAATAAGTACTATATTCACAACTGGTTTTACAGCCCAATATTTTTTCATCATCATGGGTTTTGCTACTTTCTTGTGTATACTTGTAACATGGGGTATTTCTATGACCTATTTATGAGATAAAGAGTCATAATTGAGGCATTTAGTTTATGAAATGCTGTTGCAACTTGGAAATGTCATTGTTGTGTAATTGTAACATGAAATGTTTGTTTTTAACATGGACTAATGACATATATGTATCCTATGGCGCCCGAGTTACCTATAGTACTCCTTGTAGTTGGTGCAAAGTCCAACAGGCCACCACACCCTCCTCCAAGATAAGCACTTCGCTACAATTTACTCCATTTTTTAAAATTAGTTTTTTGGCTTAGAATGTTTGTTGCGAGAATTCATGTGCTGTGCATTGTAGCACTTGCACTCCGTCACCAAACCTATACTTTTAGGTAGTTTAGGTTTTCTAGATAAAATAATAGCAAGATATAATTATGACTGAGTTATGAGATTATTTTAGTCATATGAGGTTAGCTATGAATAGGGCTGAGTAAATATACCGAAATTTTCGGTACGATACAATACTGTATCATAAGTTTTCGATACGATAACGATATGAATTTTCTTATACTGTGGTATACCGTTTTATATCGAATATACTATATGTATCGATATTATCGGTATACCAAAATATATTGAAAATCAATATATATTGAATTATTGATACATACCATTTATACTGATTATAATAATAATATAATTAATTTTTTTAAGGTTAAAAGTTTAAAATATTTAAATAGATATCCATTTAATTTCGATATACCGTTCAGAATGGCATACCGAAGTTCGGTACGATATATCGAAATTTCGATACGGTAACAGTATAGATATTATCCATACCAAAATTTCGGTATACCGAAATCCAGTGTACCAAAACTTTCGATACGGTAACGATATGAAATTCTTTTATATCGATATTTTCGATACGATAACGATACAAAATTTTCGATACGATATATCGTATCGAACCCAACCCTAGCTATGACTAATTATTCAATGATTAGCTGATGGAGTACGTACTAAACAAGCCCAACAGCAGTAAAGCCCAAGAAAGAGTATCAGTTCGGCATGGCTAAAGAGTATCAGTCCGGCATGACTCAAGAGTTCAGTTCGGCACAACCACAGAGTTCGGCCCCAGCCTACAGCTCGGTAAAAGCCAATCAATCAAACTCTGCTCTGGTCGGCATCAAGCTCTACTCTCAGATCGGCAAAAGCTGCTCGGCAATAATTCAGCAGTCCGGTCTCAGTATTCGACCGAACTAGGAAATAGTGGACTCATGCAGGATTTCCACCTCCACTACACCGACGATCTATTTAGTGGTGTCAAGCAGTCATTAACTCATGCAGGATAGTGGACCCATGCAAGATCGCCACGACCTCCACGACATCCACTACCTAATAAAGGCTGCATGCCACGATCTAGGTTCAATGTATAAATAGAACCTAGGTCAGATAGATACTTCTTCTAAAAAAAAACTTCTGTTAAGCTCTCTAAAGAGAAAATAGCAAATAGCAAGTCTGTATTGTTAGCTGTAGAAAACAGATCAAGCAATACAACTCTGCCCTCTTTTCTTCCCGTGGATGTAGATTTACCTCAGTAAATCGAACCACGTAAATCTCTGTGTTGATCTTCATTTATTTTTACAAGCATTCATCACCATCAAAAATTCGCCGATTCATCACTGGCGCCGTCTGTGGGAAACAGAGAACCAAATTTGTGATAAAGCGAATTTTTGATCCTTTTTCCACCCCAAAAAAAAAAAAAAAAAAAAATGCATACCAGATCACATAACACCCATAATACCGTTCGTGATAACCGTGAGGAAGCTAGTCCAGCTCGCAGGTCTGAAAAACGGCCTCGGGAGACATCTACCTCCGGTTCTCACGAAGGAGGAACAAGCCACTCCAGGAGTCATCGCGCTGAGTCTTCCCAGCAGCCCGATTTAAACGAAGCTGTCAAGCTGTTCTTGGCCGAGAAGCAGGAGGAGTTCTTAACCTTCCTGCAGAAGAGCCAACAGCCGGAGAAGACAACGACGGATTCTCCCTCCTCATCCAGACATGAAAGTCACTACCGCAGTAGTGACGTGTCTTCCAGGAGAAAGAATCCTCAACCCCGACATGTTCCTGTTCCTCCTCGGTACCGGAACCACAGGAGAACTCCATCTCCTCCGTACCGAAGAGATGTCGGGTTCGCCATGTACGGAGCATTAAAGACTCCGTTCTCGGACGACATCACCCGAACTCCTTTGCCGCGGAACTACCGGACACCGTCAATGACTTATGACGGGCTAGAGGATCCTCATGATTTCTTGGGACGCTATCAATATAATATGGCGAACCAGGGTCTCAATGAGGTCCACATGTGCAAGCTGTTTCCCGAGCTGCTCGTCGGGAACGCCAGAAGATGGTTCGACAGCCTTCCTCAAGGCAGCATTAGATCCTACCGAGATCTAATGGATGCTTTCCACAGGAGGTTCTTTCAGAAAGCAGAAGCCCGGATCACTTCGGCTCAGCTGCTTTCCATTCGTCAAGGTCGCGACGAAAAAATCAGCGACTTCATGACAAGATTCCACAAGGAATGCCTGCAAGTAGACGATCTCAACGATCTGCTTGTCATCTCGGCATTCCAAAATGGAATCCTGCCCGGAGCTCTCTACAGGAAGCTCGTTGAGTGCGGTCCGCAGACAGCTCAGGAAATGTGGGACATTGCGGACCAGTACTCCCGGGCCGATGAGGCAGACCGTCTCAAACGGTCGTTAGACAGCTCATCGTCCCGAGAAGACAGAAGGAAGCCCGATCATAGCGATCGCGGGCATCCTCGCCGGACTCCATTTGAAAGAATTCAAAGGGCTCCGGTGCAAGACAGATTGGGACCCCGTCTCAATCCCGAGAAGCCGCCCGCTCAGTTCGTACCACTGAACAAGTCAAGAGCGGAAATTTTCGAACTACATTCCGATATGTTCGAAAGACCAAAGCGGATGACGAAATCAGCCGCGCGGCGACCTCAGGATCAATATTGCTCCTTCCATCACACCCACGGTCACGATACCGAGGAGTGCCGAGATTTGGCTGCAGGTATTGATGTTCTTGTGAAAACAGGAACGTTAAAAAAATACCAAAGCAAGCAGCCGAAAAAGAACAAAAAGCAGAGAGGTGCGAACTGCAATCCTCAGGATCCGAAAAGGCATGAGGATCCCGAAGACGACGACGAGCCGCAATATGATGGAGTAATCCTGACTATTGATGCTCTCCCTGCCGGGAAGACCAAGTCGTCCCTAAAAGCAGAACGCAGAGGTTCCAATCAAGAGGAGCCAACACATAAAAGGCTGAAGAAAGACGAAATGATTACATTTTCAGACGCCGATCCCGTCCCAGCCATCTCTCCTCACCAAGACGCTATTGTCATTCAAGCCGGAGTGGCAAACAAACTGATCCACAGAGTATTTGTGGATACAGGAGCGTCAGTCAGCATTCTTTTTAAAGAATGTTTCGATAAAATGGAAGTGGATCCAGCTCGGCTCAATCCGGCTCCACTTCCTCTGAAAAGTTTCGCCCAGGAGGACACCCGCCCAGAAGGTATTATCAGCCTTCCGATCACGGTGGGAAAAGCGCCTACAAGCTCCAATACGATGATCGAGTTCTTTGTGGTGAAAGCTCGGTCCCCGTACAACATCATCCTGGGGAGAGACTGGCTCAACACAGTTCGGGCCGTTTGCTCTACTTATCACCTCACCATCAAGATCCCCACTAAAGGTGGGATAGCGGTCATCCGAGGTGATCAAAAGAGAGCAAAAGAATGTCTGCAGATTGCGCTTAAAAGTGCCGAGCAATCAGTTCGGCACCATCAAGCATAGCAATCACAGCAACCGGAGTCAGAGGCAAGCGAGATGACCGAAGTCACTTCAGAGCCGAACTCAATGACCGTTCAGTTATACGAAGATGATCCATCCAGAACGGTCAAGGTCGGCTTCGCAGGAACGCCTCTACTCCGGGAAAAGACCATTCAGCTCCTCAAGGAGTACAAAGATGTCTTTGCATGGTCTCCGTTGGACATGACCGGAGTGCCCCCCGAAGTAATCACTCATCGGTTAAATATTGATCCTTCAATCCGGCCAGTAAAACAGAAGCAAAGACTCTTTGCGGCAGAAAGAAGCCAAGTCATCCATGACGAAGTCCGCCAATTACTAAAAGCGGATGTACTATTCGAGGTGAAATATCCTTCTTGGGTGGCCAATCCTGTGATGATCAAGAAAAAAGGAGGAGGATGGCGGATGTGCATAGATTTTACCGATCTAAACAAGCACTGTCCAAAAGATTGCTATCCCCTTCCGAATATAGATAAAAAAGTAGAAGCTTTGATCGGCTTCGAAATTTTCTGTTTTCTTGATTTATACAAAGGATATCACCAAGTGTTGATGGATGAGAGTGACGCTCCGAAAACAGCTTTCATTACCGATTTCGGCATTTTCGCTTATAAAAAGATGCCATTCGGTTTAAAGAATGCCGGAGCCACTTATCAAAGGATGGTAGACAAGCTTTTTCGGCACCTGATTGGAAAGGAGGTCGAAGTGTATGTTGACGATATAGTCGTCAAAAGCAAAAGCACTTCGGAGTACGAGCACAACCTCAAGTCCACTCTCAACGTGCTCAAGAAAGCCAACCTCAAACTTAATCCCCAAAAGTGTACCTTTTTGGTAGATTCGGGAAAGTTTCTGGGTTGTTGGGTTTCGAAGGACGGACTCAAGGCAAACCCCTCAAAAGTTCAAGTCGTTCAGAACATGGCAATGCCGAAGTCCATACATGACGTGCAAAGGCTAACCGGATGTCTAGCCGCACTGAATCGATTCCTTTCCCAAGCAGCCGAAAAGCAACTGCCGTTCTTCAAGGTGTTGAAAAAGGCACCAAAGTTCGAGTGGGGAGCCGAGCAGAAAAAGGCCTTTGACGAGCTCAAAAGTTATCTAGCCGAGCTTCCTATTCTCTCTGTTCCAACCGAAGCCGAAGTAATATTCTTATACTTAGCGGCATCAGATCAAACCATCAGCGCGGTACTTGTACGAGAAGAAGGCCTAAAGCAGTTTCCCATCTACTTTACAAGCCGAGCATTAAGAGGTCCAGAAACAAGGTATCAACCTCTGGAAAAAATTGCTCTGGCGTTAGTAAATGCAGCAAGGAGACTGCGGCCATACTTCTATGCTCACAAGGTATGTGTCTTAACCGATCTGCCTCTTCGGCAAGTTTTGACCAAGCCAGAAGCATCAGGCAGAATCGCCAAATGGGCCATAGAGCTGGGAGAACACTCAATCGAGTACCTACCTCGGAAAGCCATCAAGGGACAAGCCTTGGCAGATTTTCTTACAGAGGCCAAGTTCGATCAAGCAATCCCTGTTATTGCCGAACAAAAAAATTCTGCCCATGCCGAACTAGCACAGCCCTTGGAATCTGAAGTAGAGCCGCCAGACTGCTGGAGCGGATTCGTAGATGGAGCTTCAAACAAGAGGGGAAGTGGAGCTGGTATTTTACTCGTCGCTCCCGATGGACACGAGGTAACCTACTCACTTCGGTTCCTATTCCCCACTACTAATAATGAAGCCGAGTACGAAGCCCTCCTTGCCGGACTCCAGTTAGCGCAAAGTCTGCTCGTCAAATCTCTCAAAGTCCATTGTGATTCACAAGTCATAGTAAATCACATGTTGGGTACAAATGAAGCTCGTGACGAGAGAATGAAGAAGTATTTGGACAAAGCGAAAAGCATCAGCCGAAGTTTCTCCTATTTTCGGATAATCCGCGTTCCCAGAGCGGAAAATAGCCGAGCAGATACCTTAAGTAAGTTGGCCTCAGATCCGAGCTCAAAGGCGGAAGAATTAATGCATCGAAGCATTGATGAAGCCGAGGTACATTCAATATCCAGCTCGCCGAACTGGATGACGCCGATCTTGCAGTATCTGGATCAGGGACAATTGCCCGAGGATAAGAGAAAAGCTCGGAAAATCACGTACCGAGCACTTCGGTATGAACTTCATGAAGGAGTCCTCTTTAGAAAGTCTTACCTCCAGCCGTTATTGCGGTGCGTAGGACCAGAAGAGACGGACTACATCCTCAGAGAAGTTCATGAAGGATCGTGCGGCAGCCACATCGGAGCTAGAGCTTTAGCTAAAAAAATTCTAAGATGGGGATATTATTGGCCAACCTTGGTACAAGAAGCAGTGCAGCTCGTCAAGACATGCCCGAAGTGCCAAATCCATGCAAATATCCCAAGGATGCCGCAGACCGATCTATCCACTATGCAAAGCCCTTGGCCTTTCATGCAATGGGGCATAGACATAGTGGGACCACTTCCTCAAGCTCCTCGGCAAATGAAATTCCTAATCGTTGCCGTGGACTACTTTACGAAGTGGGTGGAAGCTGAACCATTAGCTACGATAACGAGCTCGAAGGCATTGGATTTCGTCTGGAAGAACATAGTGTGCCGATTTGGCATACCCCACATCCTCATCTCGGATAACGGGACTCAGTTCACCGACAAGACGTTCAAGAATTGGTGCCAAGAGCTGAATATTCAACAGCGGTTCACTTCGGTCTCTCATCCACAAGCAAACGGACAAACGGAGGTAACAAATCGTATCCTGGTGAAAGGGTTAAAAGCTCGGTTAGAACAAGCCAAAGGACAATGGGTAGAAAATCTCCCTCAAGTCCTATGGTCCTACCGAACTACACCCACAACCTCCAACGGTGAAACTCCGTACAGTCTGGTATACGGCACTGAAGCCGTGATTCCGGTGGAGATCGGCGTACCCAGTCCCCGAACTCTAAATTTCTCCTCAGAAATGAATGACGACGGACTGAGAGCCGAGCTAGATCTTGCCGAAGAAAGAAGAGAATTGGCATGCATAAAAGCAGCCAAGTACAAGGAACAAGTAGCCCGGTATTACAACCAAAGGGTGAAGAAGCTGCAATTTCAAGTGGGAGATCTCGTCCTGAGAAACAACGAAGTAAGCCGAGCAGAAAAGCTGGGCAAGCTCGAACCCACATGGGAAGGTCCGTATCGGGTGTCAGAAGTCCTCGGCAAAGGGTCTTACAAATTGGCTCACATGTCAGGAGAACAGGTACCCCGAACATGGCACATTTCCAACCTCAAAAAGTTCCATTTGTAAGAGACAGTCCGGTCAGTCAGTCTTGAGTCCTGTTTGCTCAATGTGCTTTATTTGGTTTGCTTAGTCTTTGTTTGTCTCTGTGCGTTTTGTCTGTGTGTTTTGTCTGTCTCTGTGCGTGTCGTCTCTTACAAATGTTACTGAGGTAGCTTGTTCTTCGAAGGCTGATCCCCTTCTTAGAACATGTACAAGCCAACGATTGCGAGTCAAAGCTTCTACAGAAGATACAAGACCACAATTCAGCTTAAACAAGCAGTTCGTCTGAAACGAGCTGCAACAAGCCAACGATTGTGACTCAAAGCTTCTACAGAAGATACAAGACCACAATTCAGCTTAAGAATCAAGCACTTCGTCTGAAACGAACTGCAACAAAAGTCTGATTCTCGCGATAAAACTTGCCTGAATTACGACTAGGGAAAGTCCGATCCACGCGATAAAACTCGCCGAATTAGGACAAGGGAAAGTCCGATCCCCAAATTAGGACAACGGAAAGTTCGATCCGAGCGATAAAACTCGCCAAATTAGGACACAAACCAAGTCCGGTCAAAGAAGAGTTCACTTCATCAGACCGAAGACAAACATCAACTTACCCCGTACCTTTATCCAGAATGCCGAAGTGATTCACTTCACTCTTCGGGAGGGGGTAGTGATGGAGTACGTACTAAACAAGCCCAACAGCAGTAAAGCCCAAGAAAGAGTATCAGTTCGGCATGGCTAAAGAGTATCAGTCCGGCATGACTCAAGAGTTCAGTTCGGCACAACCACAGAGTTCGGCCCCAGCCTACAGCTCGGTAAAAGCCAATCAATCAAACTCTGCTCTGGTCGGCATCAAGCTCTACTCTCAGATCGGCAAAAGCTGCTCGGCAATAATTCAGCAGTCCGGTCTCAGTATTCGACCGAACTAGGAAATAGTGGACTCATGCAAGATTTCCACCTCCGCTACACCGATTATCTATTTAGTGGTGTCAAGCAGTCATTAACTCATGCAGGATAGTGGACCCATGCAAGGTCGCCACGACCTCCACGACATCCACTACCTAATAAAGGCTGCATGCCACGATCTAGGTTCAATGTATAAATAGAACCTAGGTCAGATAGATACTTCTTCTAAAAAAAAACTTCTGTTAAGCTCTCTAAAGAGAAAATAGCAAATAGCAAGTCTGTATTGTTAGCTGTAGAAAACAGATCAAGCAATACAACTCTGCCCTCTTTTCTTCCCGTGGATGTAGATTTACCTCAGTAAATCGAACCACGTAAATCTCTGTGTTGATCTTCATTTATTTTTACAAGCATTCATCACCATCAAAAATTCGCCGATTCATCACTAGTCATCTAGGATTGAGTTGTAGAATTGAATGTTATGAACTAAACACACTGTTTATTTAATCTCGAGATAAAATCCTGCAAATCGAACTCCTAATATAACTTCAATTGTGGGACGGAGGGAATATTCAACGCCCGTAGCAAAAGCTTTTTTAATCAATCCCCGATTCCCATCTTAACCATAATTAACAGTTTTGTTTATTTTGACCGCCATTAATTCAAAGTTTGGTGCATTAAATATTTCTCAGCTCACCAATATCCCACATTTACGGCAATGGCGTCCGCGTCTCTACCCCGCTGGCCTAATAAACCACGTGGGCGGCGCAGTTTAGCATTTTATGCAGCCACCCACCCCCTCCAGCTACTCAAAACGACACCGTTATGGCCCTGGCAATCGGTTTCTTCACAATCCCCCCAAATTCCACCCCCAATTTGCGTTGCCCTCTGAAGAAAGACGCCTTCAATTTCATCCACCTGCTCAAGCCGACGCCGCGGAGGAGGATCCGCCGGGAGCTGAAGTCGGTGGCGGCGATGTTTACTGACAACGTCGTTGTCAGCGACCTCATCGCCGGCGGTTTGTCGGGCGGGGTTGCGCTGTCGCTGCTTAAGCTTTGGGAACAAACGGCTAAGAGAGGCATATTTGACCAGGTTTGTTGTTTCCTTCCATCATTTTGTGATGGTAAGAAATCTCTGCTATAAATGTTAAGTTATGTTTCAGAATTTTATGTGTATTATGCTTGAATTTGGGGATGCTTGGTGAGAAACTGCTTTCTCAAATCAATTGATGAATGATAATAGATACAAAGTTCATCCAAAACATAGCTCTGTGAATGGTGTTGTTATTAGGTCCAATGAGGTTTAGAGTAGAAGATTTATACATAGCTTTATGAATTATGATTTGTTTGATTTCTATGTTGTAAAATCTTGAGTTCAAGCATTTGTTAGCCTCTTTCTAAGCATGTGTTGTTTTAATTTTGTTTTGTAGAAACTAAATAGGAAGCTTGTACACATCACTCTGGGATTAGCATTCATGCTTTGCTGGCCTATGTTCAGGTAACATTCACTATATGTCCACTGTGATAGAGGGTTTCAGTTATCTAATTGAGCTAATGATACTATGTTGTAGTCCTGGTCGCCAGGGAGCGATTTTCGCAGCTCTCATTCCTGCTGTTAATATAATCAAAATGCTTCTCATGGGGCTTGGAATATGGAAGGATGATGCAACTGTCAAGTCCATGACCAGAGATGGGGACTATAGGTATGTTTCAAATCAAATGTCATTAAACTTCAAGCATAATGGCATTCCAGTTTTCTTGGTACTTCAGTTCTCCTATTATAAAACCACATCGGTTTGATGCATGCCTTTCGGAAATGTGGAAAACATAGCCTGCTTTTGAAGCTTAAATGGAAACTTTTTGATGCATAATAGATTCTTTCTTAGTTCAACAGCATGATGTGTTGATGTTGCAAGAAATGGTGATTTGAGAAGAAGAGCTTCTAAGACTCCGAATAAGTTGATTTAAGACCAAATGCATGAGACTACTCACAGTGTTTTCCCCATCCTATGCAATGTGAAACTTCTTTAGTTCTGATGGCCATTCTCTATTCAGGGAACTCCTTAAGGGGCCGTTGTACTATGCTTCCACGATCACTTTAGCCAGTGCCATTTACTGGAGAACATCACCTATAGCAATTGCAGCAGTTTGTAACATGTGTGCTGGTGATGGTATTATTTTTTCTGATTCTGCACAATTTTTCCAACATTGTTAGCAGGATTTACTGGAATTTATATTTCCCAGGACAAATACCGAAATGTAGATGAGATGACCATATTCTTCCTTCTCAGGTATGGCTGATATTGTGGGTCGTCGTTTTGGTGGCCAGAAACTTCCCTACAATAAAAATAAATCAGTTAATGGCAGTATTGCAATGGCGAGTGCTGGTTTCTTGGCTTCACTCGGGTAACAAACTCTCCCTCGTCCTCCTTAAACTATGTTAAAATCTATTGCTGAGATTGAGTTATGCCTCAACAGATTCATGATCTACTATTCATCTTTCGGTTTCATGGAAGCAAGCATGAAAACGGTTCTTGGGTTTCTAATATTGTCTGCTGCTGCTGCATTAGTTGAATCACACCCTTTAAGCAGTGAGCTTGATGACAACTTGACTGTGCCACTGACCGCGGTTTTGGTTGGCAGTTTAGTTTTCTGAGTTTGAATCCTCATAGCCAGGGGCGATGTAACGAACGAAGATTGACCCGGAAATGATGAAAATTGAGCAAATTCTGTTGTAGGAAGCACTAGTGTTTCTTGTTGTAGTTGTAAGTTGAATTTGTTGAGCATGGCAAGATCTCATGTTTGTAAAATTGCAGAGTGAACGTGTCCCTGTTGTAGTAACAACATAATAAATGCACATAATTTGTGGATTTGAGTTTTAAGTTAGTTACAAAATCAAAATTAATAATTTTTTAGGTTATTATTATCCAATAAAAATTACTCCATAGCATTGGTAAGTTAGTATGTATAACAACCCTGACGTTTGAAAGACAATACTTAAATTCATATATAAATAATTACTACTACAATTTGATTCACAGTTTATTAGTTTAACAAGTTTTTATTAATTTTTAATATAATGAGATAAATATATTTATAGGAAAAATAGTTTTATAGCTTAAAAAACAAATAACCTAGTTAATATTCACTTTTATCCGTATAATTTATGTCTTAATTTATCTTAATTTTAATTCAATAGTACCAAACTAGTCCTGAAAATTTATACTCCATCCGTCCCATAAAAATATGTGCACTTTTCATTTTTGTCCATCCCACAAAAATATGTGCATTCTAGTTTTTGGAAAGTTATACCAATTTAATAATGTAGGTCCCACTATCCACTAACACTACTTTAACTATCAATCTCCTCCTCTCTCTTACTTTACCATACCATTTTCCTCATCTCTCTTACTTTACTATTTTTTTTCTTAATTCTCGTGTCATATCCATTGCTCATATTTTTATGGGACAGAGGGAGTATTAAATGTGACCATCTCCAACTATCCAACAATTAACATAGAGTATCACAAAATTAACATAGAGTATCACAAAAATATGTGCATTGCTCATATTTTTATGGGACAGAGGGAGTATTAAATGTGACCATTTCGTCAATATATTTACTTTGATAATACGACTCATGACATATACTTTGTATTCACTACTACTATTGTAATCTACATGCTAATAATGTTTTGAAATTATAAGTTTTGGAGACCAAAACTGTGTGAACTATTTATTTTGTGTTGACGAGCTTTTAACTTTATTTGTATTTTACTATATACTTTATTCTCATAAGTCATAACTCACTGCATAATGATTTTATTTTATATTTTGTTCCAGTTTACAATTTGTCTTCATTATTTTGAAAAACGTATGGCCCGTGCATAGCACGGGTGTTAATACTTGTACAGTAAAATGTTAAAGATGGAAGAAAACATATTTTTTGATGAATATTAATTAATTAATATTCCAAGAAAACTAAATTGTAGTCATAATAAATTAATATACTAAAATGACACTTTATTTTTTATTTTATAAAAAATCTATAGAAGTAGTGATAAAATGTGATAATTTGAACTTTTTTAGTATATTGATTAGGTAATCTTAATTTTTAATAACATATACAAAGTTAATGAAAAATATTAAAGGTAGGAGATAAATTTTATTTTATTTTTACTGAAAAATAAATTTAATATGCATCAAAATATTTAATTAAAGAAATAAAAGCATAAAAATGCAAAAAGTAATTTAGATGCATTTAGTTTCAATATTATATATAATTACACTTGTTAGCATATTTATAAATTAATTCTTATATTCAATATTTCAATAGTATACTATAAAAATTTAAAAAATGAGAAAATAAAATTTATGTGCACCAAAAATTTCAATAAAAGAAATAAAGACCAATAAATTAAAGAAATGTTCAATATATTAGGTGTATTTAGTTTCCATATTATACATGGTTATTAATTACACTTGTCAAAAAACTATTAGTTGGTCACACCAAATCATATTGCCAACTTGGTGTGTTAAGACCATGGAATATTTTCTCTCAAAATTGTAATAGTGAAGACACCATTACATTAAATGCGACCATCTCCAACATACAATATCACGAAATTAAGTAATTAACACGTGCTGGTATGCCAAATTTATTGAACTCGATATTGGATAATTACAGATCTTATACCGTTAAATTTAAATTTTAAATCATGTTTAAAAATCATACAATATCATGAATTAATAATGTAAATCAGGTTCGGGATGTTATCGTATTGTTATCACGTTGATCCAATATATTTCGTGTTGTTAATGGATTCGTAACAAGTGTGAATCATATTCGTGTTTGAAGGTGGCATGCCGAATTTGTTTACAAATTGAGGGTTCATTAATAGATTGAGTTTGAATTAAACTTTATTGAGTTGATAATCTTGGATGGATCTAGCTTAATGCTAAAAGGGGCAAATGTCCATGCTCATATTTCAGTACATATATATTGCTATAAATTTTTTTTATCACTAATTACACCTTTTTAAAAAAATTAAATTATCTCTATGTTATATATTTGTTCTTTTTACTAAAAATTCCTAGCTTCGTACTTGAATTTATTCATTATTAAGTTCACCTATCTACATTCTACATGATTTGTTAGTCTAGTAATTTTGTCATTTTTACAGCACACGATTTTGAATTCATGGGCGGACCCAAATATACTAAATTCACTTTTTAAATATTTTTCTTATAACTCTTTTATGTTTGTTTAAATTTTAGTATATAAATTGTTATGTATAAACTGTTTAGGTGATTCTGTAAGTCTGTAAGATTCGAGATGTGATATTAATTCACGTTTTTTGCTAAAATATATCTCAATTGATTCTGACTGGATTTTTAACTCTGTCAAATTAGACATGTAATATTAAATCTGTCAAATTTGGCTAATTTTTGCATACTTAATTGATGAATAAAGTGATTTTTTAAAATAAATATGGGACCAGCACAAATATAAAAGTGAAAAAATTAAGAAGAATTGACCTTATAGTGATAGTTAACGTCTCAAATGTCGCGTCTCCTATAACATTTCACCTGCTTATGTTTAAATATAGAAAATATCTAATTACACATGAATCACCAATCTCCCATCGTAATTTTTCATCAGTAGCCGCAAAATATTTATATCATTAGAGCATCCATGTCCGTGCTCTTACCAGTGAGCATGGATGTGGGTCCAGCCCCACTTTTTCTGCCGGCTCTTAGGCAAGAGCACAACACCCACATCCGTGCTCTTCCGCAAGGACGAGCACAAGGATCCCACCATTCTATTATTCAATTTAAATAAAAACATTTCCACAAAATTAAAATTCATTAAAAATACCAGAAATAATATTACAAATTACAATAAAATTAAAAATTATATAATTAAATTCCTAAAAAATAAAAATTACATAATTAAAATCCTAAAAAATGAAAATTACATAATTAAACTACTAAAAAATAAAAATTACACAATTTAAGCGTAAAAATGCCCCTGGTGAAGACTAATCATCATCCGGCAATACCCCTAACGTTCTTTGGAGACCCCGTATCATCGCCACATGAGATCGAAGTTGCTCGGGGTCATATTGACCTATCGGCCAAATTGAGTTGGGCCAAAACCCCCCACAACGAGTTGGTGGGGAGGTTGAGGTGGCATATAGGGAACGGGAACGGGAGCGGGAGCAGGTTCGGGATCGGGGGCGGATGGAGTCGCGGCGCGACGGCGGTTGGCCGCCGCCTTCTTCCTTCCTTGCGGTCGGCGTTGGGAACCGCTCGTGTAATACCCGAAAATTTGTGGAATTTTATTCTTGTAATTAAGGATGAAATTTTTATTTTTTTGTGTTTAAAATATGGTGTGGAAAATATTGTTTGTGTTTATTTGATTGTTGTGGATGTGGTATTTTCTACCTAGGCAAATTAAAATGGAATTAAGTAATTAAGCTATGAATAAAAACTCCTAATTAACAAATTAAATCCCTCCCTCCCCAATTCTCTCTTCTTTTTCGAAAAAAAACCTCCCCCATCACCCCATGATTCTCTCAACCGCCCTCACTCCCTCATAACCGATTTCCCTCCCCCTCTTTTCCATTCGTTCTCTCTTCTCGCTCTCTCTCTCTCTCTCTCTCTCTCTCTCGCTCTCTAGCTCTCATCTCTCTCGAAGTGTGCTCTCACGGTAAGCTCTCGCCCCTCTCTCTCTCGGTTTACCTTTCCCCATTCATCCCCTTCTCATCATCATCTTGGCTTCTTCAAGGTGTTACGCTCGTACGTTGTAAATCGGTGTAGGGAAAGCTTCGATTTTACGTTTGAACTATCCAAGAAAGGTAACCAAACCCTAACCCTTGTTTAATTCGAAAACTCATGCATATAGGACGTTTTGGATGGTCTGAATAGGGTTTGTGGCTATGTGATATGGTTGAGCATGTTTTTGGTAGTAACTGGCAGTGGGTTCCGACCCCTTTTTATCTAAGCAAACGATCTCCGTTGGGTACGAATTTTGAACTGTAAAAAGGTTAATGTGGCTTCTGTGTGGTGTGTAATTTTCAGCCTCTTTGGATGTCGTATGAATTTATTATGATTTTTGCAAGTAAACTGCGCAGTTTCGCGAGTTGTATGTTTTTGGGAGATGTTTTCATGTGCAATTGGCGTGATTCTGAGTGCTATGTTTTTGTGATGAATGTGGGTGTGTTTGACCAAGAGATGGCTCGGGAAAATCAGTGTTTGGTTCGAGGGTTTTGCGTGGGTTGGCCGAGAGTTTTAGGGGCCGTCCTAGGGCAGTGTTGTGGGGGGGTTTTGAAGGGATGATCCCAGGTGTCTGGGTGTGTTTTGGGACGGAGAATGTGTGGTGTGAATGTTGTATAGGGTTTGAGAATCGGAAGTTGGAGGAAAGTGAGTGTGCACGGGACGAGCCAGGAAGCCGAGGTGCCGAGCAGGCGGCCGAGATGCCGAGCCAGCGGCCGAGGGGCCGAGCAGGCGGCCGAGGTGCCGAGCCAGCGGCCGAGGTGCCGAGCAGGCGGCCGAGGTGCCGAGCAGGCGGCCGAGGT
Source organism: Salvia splendens (assembly GCF_004379255.2). Classification (NCBI taxonomy): domain Eukaryota; kingdom Viridiplantae; phylum Streptophyta; class Magnoliopsida; order Lamiales; family Lamiaceae; genus Salvia; species Salvia splendens. The sequence goes on along the minus strand of NC_056045.1, from coordinate 5,723,391 downwards.
GCCGAGCCAGCGGCCGAGGTGCCGAACAGGTGGCCGAGGTGCCGAGCCAGCGGCCGAGACACCGAGCCATGTCGAGACGCCGATCCTTTTTCCGAGTTTTTCCGAACCTTTTCCGAGCCAAGCGAGCCGTTTGCACAGTAAGGGTATGCCAGGACTTGGAGTGTTGTGTTCGTGTGTCGTGTGCGCGTTTTGGGTACGTCGTTTGCGTGCGGGGTGTGTTTCGAACGTGTGACTTTGTGTGTTTGTTTTGTAACATGTTGTTAAGTGTATGTACGTGTAACGTGCTAGATGTTGAAGTCGTCCACGTAGGAATCATGCATTGTCGTTTAAAGTCTCGTCTCTTCTGACTCTAATCATGATACAATTTATCTTTCAAAAGGGTGATCGTTTACGAGGAAAGTGTGGTTGAAGAAGGGAATTATTTTAAAAGCTAAGCAATCGAGGTGGGCTTTTCTACCCTACTTTTACGTGGGTTGTTTTTAATACGGACTCTGTTCCGGAATTGTTTATGGAGGTGAACTGTTTGTCTTGCCAAATGTTTTGATTTGAAACCTATCTGAAGTGGTTTACCACATATGTTTAATCGAATTCGGGTCTGTTGGGCTGCGAACCCTCAGGCTAGTGTACACGAGACTGGGTGCCATCTGAGAGCAAGTTGGCCGGTCTAGATGACCTGGGGTGTGGCCACGCCCCTTGTCACCGTTTGGATCAGATAGTGTATGATTGAGGGAATAAGGGTGGCAATATCGAAAAATGACTGCGCAGTCGAATTTATGAAATATATTTTGGTGTACTTGGGTTATTTTCATTACACTCAAAACCCCAATGTTACACTGTTATGGCATGACAAACTATGATTTTGGCGTGTGTCCACTGAGTGCAATAAGTACTCAGCCCTGCATGTTGTTTTCTTAATGTGCAGGTTGAGCGGCGATGGGGAGGACGGATGTTGAGCAGTTAAAGTCAAAATGCGTTTCACTTTGTTTTGGATAATGTCGTGTCGTCATACCCGGCATTATCTGGCTTTTGATCTTTTTCCGCTGCTTGTAATCCGAAACAATGTTTTCTTTTAAACTCTGGTTACTTAAACTTTTGAAATGTCGCTACAGTACCTTGTTTTAAAATGAATTTCCTTTTATTAAATGTCTTTGGGTCAAATATTCTTGTTTTTCCCCTTTCTTCCCCGCTTCTTTACTCCTCCCCTAGTCGCGGTCCACCGTACTTCCTATCCTTAGGAAATGCGGGCGTGACAGCTCGGGCCGGCGTCGGGGCTACCCAAGTTAGCTCCGGCAACTTGGCTAGCCACGTCTTCGGAGCAGACGTCGGATAGGGATACCGACCTTGACCGTTTGGAGGAGCCGCTAGAGGAGGATGTTACGCCTCCCCTATACTTCGGATGCGACCACGTCTCCTGCCTAATGTTGAGGTACTTGAACGGCTTGTAGTTCATGGATTGGTAGGTCGACAAGGCGGAACTGATGATATCGACCTCGCTCCGGCCGCTCCCCGCCGACCGCTCTTCCTGGAGGTAATACCCCTGAAACTTTTGTATTTCTTCGTTGGCTCTGTATATGGCGTTGCGCACCATACTCTCGTTGTGCTCGATTATTTCAGCCGGCCGGTTTTCATTGTACCAGCGACAGATGTGCCACCAATAATGATCGCCGGATTGGTTCGTGCCAATCTCCGGATCTTCGGAGATTGACAAGAACGCTTTGAACAATTGCTTCATCTCCGCCGGAGTGTACGGTGTGCGGACACCGCGAGTAGGAGGAGTCCGAGTTTGGGAGGGGCCGTTCGACCTCGCTTTAGGCTCGGGTGTCCACCCGTATTGCCCTTCGGGGGCATCTTGGTCGTCGATCAGGTAAGGCCGGTAGCCACCCAGAACTTCCGAACCTTGGGTTTGAGGAGGGGCCGAATATTCCGTTTCCGGACTAGGAAACGGTTGTGAATCGAACCAATCGGGGTTCCAACCGTGGGAGCTCGGGGGTGATCGCCGTGGTCGGACATTGTTTTGTTGTAAGAGTAAGAGTGAATTAAAGATTGGATGAGAATTGAGAAAGGAAATGAGAGAATTTAGATGATAATTGTGTAGTGTGGTGTGAATTTTTGATGTGGAAGTGAGAGTATTTATAGATGAAAATGTGTATTTTTGGGGAAAAAATTAAAAAATAAATTAAAAGTGGGTAGAAAACGGATATAATTTTTTGAGAAGTGGGAAAATATTTTTTTTTTAATCGGAATTTTTATTAAAATCGGTTTTTTTTTAAAAAAATTTAAATTTCCAACGGCTATGCCGTTGGCCAATCACACGCTGCCACGTCGCCTGCTCGCTAGCACGGACGTGCTCGATGCATCGAGCAGCGTCGTGCCAGCGGCGCGAGCGCAGCGGCGGACAGCGTCTGCGTGCCGCTGACACGGACGCACGGACGCCGTCCTGCTCGCCGTTGTGGATGCTCTTAGATCTAATTAGAAGCAGATATATTTATTGTGAAAACCAGTCTTAGAGGTAGCTGCAAGCCCTTTTTTATTAGCCATAAATACAAATTTAGTTTAAATAGTAGTATGCCCCTACCTATATTATTCATAAATCTCGCTCTTCTTTGAAAACGAATTACCACTATTTGCAATTTCTTCAGACTCGCCGTCAGCCGCGGCAATGTTTTCCGACAACGTCGTTATCAGTAATATCATCGCCGGCGGCTTGTCGGCTGGGATTACGGGTTCCGTGCTCAAATTATTGGAAATAACTGCTACCAGAGGCGTATTTGATCAGGTTCGTGTTGGAAATAACATAGTCTTGTATTTTTTTTAAATTTGGTCCGTACACCAAAATTAGTCTGTTGACTGGTATCTCTTTTGGCCGTTACGTAACTTGGGCCTCTTTTTTGTTTTGTGTTTAGAAGCTGAATAGGAAGCTGGTGCACATTAGCTTTGGATTAGTCTTCATGCTTTGCTGGCCTCTGTTCAGGTAATAATAATGATATACTACTATATAAGATCTTTGCTTTTCTCCATTTGTGTAGTATTAGCAATGTTCAATATCTACAAACATGTTGTAGTTCTGGTCGTGCTGGAGCAGTTGTAGCATCTCTCATTCCCGGTATGAATGTCGTCAACATGCTTCTTTTGGGATCCGGGATACGGAAGGACGATGCAACTGTCAAGTCCATGACTAGGACCAATGACCATAGGCACGTACTATATACTTATATCTTTAAACATAATAAATGTACATTTGATTTGTTGTCTGAACTCTTCTTATGTTTCATGAATCTCTTTGATCTGCAGGGAGCTACTGAAGGGGCCGTTGTGTTATATTTCCGCACTGACACTTGTCACCGCATTCTACTGGCGAACGTCTCCTATCGCGATTGCAGTATTCTGCAACGTGTGTGCTGGTGATGGTAAAGTAGTTTTGCAAATTCTTATGCTTGGTTAAATTTTTTAGCCCTTAACATTCTATTTGTAGGCATGGCTGACATTTTTGGAAGGCGATTCGGGCGCAAAAAACTTCCCTACAACAGAGACAAGTCCGTGGCTGGTACTGTCGCGATGGCATGTGCCGGTTTCTTGGCCTCTGTCGGGTAAGACGGATACACCCTGAAATGGTACGATGGGTACGAGAGTATGGTATCTAACTTAGATTCGTGCAGATACATGCTCTACTTTTCGGGGTTGGGCTACATCGAAGCAAGCTTCGAATTGGTGATTAAGTTTTTGGTAGTGTCTATTGCTTCTGCATTAGTTGAATCTCACCCTAAAAGCACTCAACTTGATGACAATTTCACAGTACCATTGGCTGTCTTCTTGCTTGGCACTTTGGTCTTTTGACCATGTAACATCACTTCTTTCCCGGAGCGGATCTCCTACTCCACTCCTACACCACACTCACATCAAAATAAAATAATTCACCATCACTTATTAAAATTATAATATTATTTTATTTTGTTGTGAGTAGGTGGAGCAGGAATGAAGTAGGAGATCGAAAGTGCTTCTTTCCATATTTCTTAGTAGTATATGTCTTGTTCTTGTGATAATAATGTTTGCTCTCTATCAACTTGCAGTAGTATGTAATAGCACTCACGTGCACTCTCTCACTGAACCTATGAACTATCGAGTAAATTTATCGAGATGAATCTCATTTTCTATTAAAAATATTTTAATTAATTATTTGTCATTCTTTCTCTTAGTTATTAAGTAGTACTCCCTCTATCCCGGCTAAGATGACACATTTTTTGGCTGACATGAGATTTATAGAGAGAGAAAGAAAACTGAATATTTTAATAGGAGTGAGAAAAAGTGGTTGAGTGTATTAATTGGAAAGAGAAAGTTTCTAAAAAAGAAAATGTGTCATCTTAATTAGGATAAATTAAAAAAAGGAAAACATAGCATTTTAAGTGGGACGGAGAGTATTAAAATATGCATCATCTGCGATTAAAATTATTTTTTCTCATTGCGACATGATACTATAGTAAAAAAAGGAAAAAACTCCTACATTGCATAAGGTTTAATCTTGAGTGATGTTATGTGTTTCCCCAATTTATTTCCGTTGATCAATTTAGTTTGCTACCTATGTGGAAATGGCAGAGATTTTTGCATGTAGTTGATCAAGTAATATAAAATATAACCGATCGGGTGGATCAGTCTGTAATTGTCGTTGCAACTTGATCAAGGCGCCCCTCTCTGCTTTCGAAACTATTTATAACTCCCTAACATGCAACCTACTTAAAACAGTAAGCGACAAGTACGGTGTCGATCCCACAGAAAAGCTGGTGTGTTGAGTGTGTGTTTAGTGAACATGGTTTTGGCTGCGGCCACGTTTTAAGTTGGGAGTTTTTTAAACCACTGGATTAAGCTAGCCAGAATGTAAACTATCTACTTGATCAAGTGGCATATCAATGCTGGAAACAGTGAACTGATCAGGTAAGCGACAAACTGAAATAAATGACTTAACTACTTAAGCATGCTACGAATCTACGAATTACTTTGCCATTCAACATTATGCAAGTTCAAACATTGGACCTGGGAATTTAAAACTGAAACTGAGCCAGAACGGTCGACGAGATTTCCACAAACAAATAACTTTGATTTTAAACAGTATTCAGAACAGAACTTGGAAAGTGCAGAATACAAAACAAGAACGATTTTTCAACTGCGTAACAAACACGAAATTTAACTAAGTGACTAGATTTGAAATGTAAGAAAGCGATAAATCCAAAAGGTTCTCGGTCGGAAACTGAAACTGCGCCAAACAGATCTGGGTTTCTCTATCGTGCTCCCTTCTGTCGCACTCCTTCTTACTCTCTAGCTAACCATTGCTAACTCTCGAAACGAAACTGGAACGTAACTCCTAAAATGTAAAAAGAGCGGAACTAAAAAGATAAAAGGAATCACTCCTAAACTATGGCGATGCGTCCTTTATTTATAGACTCTTCATAACAACTTCCAGCTGTGATAACAACTTTGGCAGAGAATCTTAGTCCTTGCTGGAATTGCGCGTCTTATCCGTCGAGTCAGCTTATACGTGTCCCCTTTCTGTTTCGCCGTGGTCCTTGATAACCGATTGAGGATCGCTTTCCAGCGCATCAGCTATACGTGCCCTCTTCTGCAATGTAGTGGTCCCCGGCTAACTGCCTGCACATCACCTTGATCAACTCACACTGTTTTGGGTATTTTTCGCCTTCTGCGCCAACATGATCAGTTTGGTCTTGTTGTCCTTGGTCAAGCGACATTCCTGCACAATTAACACTTGATTTCCACGTAAAACTGATCAAGTAGCCTACATTTACCCTCTAAACCGATGCATGAAATAGACCTTATGAGTGAGTAATTCATAAATTTTTAGGTTGCTACCTATGAATGAGTGATTCATAAATTGTGAGGGGATCAAGAATTGCCTTTTTTTTGTTTTGAGTAATGTAAGAATATTGGTGGGCTGATATTGTCCACGCTTCCAATACAATGTCTGCGATGCCCATTTATTTCTACCACCAGAAATATTTTGAATTAAAATCAAAATGTTCATAAAATATCCACACTAAAATAGAAATAGAGCTTTGAAAATATTCATAAAATGACATACTTTATTTCTAAATGGATAAATATATAACTAGTGATAGTCACTCTTTCAAATTAAATTATACTCGTAATTTAATTTTAGTCAGAATCACTCTTTCAAATTAAAATATTTTCGTAATTTAATTTTAGATGAATAATTATATAATATAATTAGCAATGATAATAGAACGAAATCATGGTACATTGAACTGTAGTACTTGAGCTTGGCACATTGTTGAAATTATTAACTTAACTTTATTAAAAAGAAGTATACTATGAAATTAAATTAAAATAATATAAAAACCATTAAACTGCTTTATTTTTAATATCTGGATTAAATTGATAATCGGGCAGAGGCCTTTGTTCAGCGCGAGTGAACATCAGAAACACAGCTCAAACAATGGAGCTCCAAGATTCAGGAATGTTATCTAGAGATCAACTGCTTTATCTCTTTGATCGATTCGACTCCCTCATCTCGCAGCCTGGTATATTATCGACCTTTTATTTCTCTTTCTGTTTTCACCACATTTTTCAATTGCATCTCTGCTGCTGAGATTCGTTTGCTTGGGATTGGGAACGGCCTTAGAGGTGAAGACACGGATTGCTGATGCCGTCAATGACAAGCAGGTTAATTGACAGATTTACTTCATTTGATTATTCCTTCTGCTTTGATTATGCTAAATTTGAATTTGAAATGTTATTGTAAGGCCAAATACTAGATTAGGTTTCAGCTGAAGGAATATTTTTAGTTTTCTGCAAATTTTCTCTTCTTTACATTTGTGTTTTCCTTGGATTTTTCCACAATTTAGCAATTGGATTTAAATGCGTACAGGAGCCTGTAGCTGTAACCACAACAATTCAAGAGGAGATTTTCATGGAGATGGGAGTTGGTGAGTGATTTTTGGTTTGAAGTTCTTAGATTTCATGGAGTTTGCTTTGTAAAATTAGCATACTGATATGGTTCTCTCTGAGAATAAACTCTTGCTTGAACTGAAAAGCCTTTGGCTAGAGACACTGCTTTCGTATAATGCTTGCTTGTTGTATCCAAAAAACTTGTTCGTGATGAAAACTTGTCAGGATGCATATAGTGTGGCTGTAGCTGGAAATCTTCAGATATCTGTTTGCTGTGTTGTTTAAATTTCATTTGTAGATTACTACTCATAGGATATTGGCATAGTTGAAGTTAGATGATTGAGAATATTTTACTTCTCTATTCAGACCCACAGTTTGGCTTATCTTGCTTGGGAAAAGTGAGCTTGGCTTATGAGGATGATCGAGATTTGATAATTCAGTTCTATGGTTTTGTAGCAAAGTAAGTGTTATATCTAAATGAAGTAATTTAAACTAATTACATTTTATTCTGTGTATACTTTTTCTTAAACTGCAGCACCTAATTTATTGTTTGGGTCATGAATGTATGTTATCTTTCTAGTTTCTTCTATCATGAATTATGGGTTTATTACTCTGAATCCATTAGACCTAATTTTCAACCATTTGGTGTGGGAAAATGCTCGTTCCATTATGTAAATGCAATCGATATAGAAACAATCATATTATTTGAGATCAAGGCTTGGAACAAACAAGAAAATAACATTTTTTCTCCATGCCTTTCTCTTTCAATTTCCATTGCATTCCGCTTGGGAAAAGGTCCCTTTTGCCATTTTATATTCCATTTGATTTTAAAGGGAAGAGATAGCTTGTGAGGAAGCAGAACTTGGACCAGAAAGATTTGCAGAAAGAACTGAAATGCTGCGGCGTTTAGAAGCAGAGGTTTGTTTAACTTATATTATTTCCAAATCATTAGATTTATTAAAAACAATGCTTAGTCTGAATCAGCACATTTACAGCAACTGGAGATGTTGAAGAACATGCGCAACTTCCAGCTGGATGATCAGTCTGCAATCCTTGAAAAGGTATGGTTAGATTCAACTTAGCCGTGTATCTATTTTCATCTTATACCTGTGATCATACTGGTAGGAATCAACTTTCACTTTTTGGATATTTATTAAATTCATTTACTTCTTTCCATAAACCTTCGCCATCTTCTTTCATTTTACTTCTAGCAAATCTGTGTTGACTGATTGGTATTTGTATCAGTCTCAGCCTTATATATTAAATCAAGATATAAGCCAACATTTATTAATCCAGATGTATCTTAGCAACAGTTATCTGTCTAAATATCTTATGGAGTAAAATGAAGCAACAGTCAGCATCACAGCATAAACAGTAGCAAACTATGTCTCAGAAACCACTCCCAGATTATTGAATAAACTTAGCATACATTTCATTAGCTGCTGTATCTTTAAACTGAGGCATCGTTTTCAGGTCACTTCGATAAAAATGGACAGATTCAAGCTTTTGGTTTATTTATATTTACTTTTCTACTGTATCCAAGTTGAATAAATTTACGATGTCACTCAATCCTTCAACATCTGATTTGCAGATTCATCAACAAATGGAGAATGCTGGCTTTGAACCAGACACATCGCTCTTATCAGTCGAGCAAATTCAAGACATTGTTGGAAGAAGAGTGACCCCAGTTTTTCAGCCAATATAGTGGCCTCAGTTAAGCCTGGAATATAATTTGGCAATTGCTTCTAGGAAGCCAACCTTGTTGTAACATTTGCGTGGAATATGTAAATCTTGGGCTGTGTTCAATTTAACTCTTAGGCCATGTTTGGTTGCCAAAATTCTATCTGGGAAAGTAATCTGATTCCTTAAATTTTAAAATCGTGTGTTTGTTTTGGTTTTTAATTAAATTGGGAAAGTAATTAGAATCCCGAGACAATGAAAGTTAGTACAACTTTTCAAGATTCTGAATCCTAACTTTTCTTAGGTATTCTTTTTCCAGGTCTTAGGATTCTTACATATTTAATGTAATATAAGTATAGTTTTATTATTATTATTATTATTATTATTATTTACAATCTAGAAAAAATATTTTAAAATTATAAACCATACTTAATTATGGTATAATAAATAACTATGATTAAAATTATCATAATTATAACTATATTATTATAATATTTATATATATTGTTATTATCATATAATAATTTATTAAATAATTAAAATATAATTATATAATATAAATTATATAATAATAAATAATACAATTATTATTTTATAAATTAATAATTAATCAATAAAGTTATGGTGAAATTTCAAATTATAATATTTATTCAATTATAATATCCGTAAATATGTATGATTATGATTCTAATAAACAGATTTATTATTATAATAATTTATGATAATAATACTTCATGTAACTATAATTGTAATTATATTATTATATATTATGATGAATAATTCATATTTAAACTAATAAATATAATAATATAATTATTATCATTTGTAATTAATAATTTATTAAAATTTTTATATTATTATTCTTTTTTATAAATAAAAATAATAATAAGTAGGGGTATAATTTTAGTTTGGTGTTTAAATCAAATATAAAATTTAAAATCTTGATATTTTCCAAACACAGGAAAGTAAGTTATTAGGAATCATATTCTCGGGATTCATTTTCCAGGGAATCATTTTCTTTGTCAGCTTTACTTTCCCGTTAACCAAACATGGCCTGAGTGAAAATAAGGAAACAATGACCTCTGTTATTCATTTTGTGATCAGATAGAGAAAGACCATAATGACTTTATTATGCTAATTTACTAAAACAGTTGCTAAACTGTACATAAATACTTGCTGTTTGTACAAAATTTAAGTATTTGTTTGAACTATAAAATACTCCTATTATTTGTTTTTGTTTTGGAAAAACAAAAATCAAAATGAAGTTACGTGGCACGTCATCAGCAGAGGAAAAATCAGGTGCATGGAGCTCACATACTGCATCGATAAGGTTTTGAAATCTACTGATTTCTTCTCCTTCCACACACATTATTCCACTTCTCCCATTCCATCTCTTCAATTGTAAGCACCCGCCAATTCTAAACTGTAAACTTAATCTCTCATTAACATTGTTCTTTTTAATTTTTTTATTATTACTTTTTATTCAGTTTCTCAAAATTTGTGTGGATATAAGTTCATTTTTGAGAGACGAGTTGATTTGCAGATAGCAATGGCGGCTGTGAGTTTGAGTTTCAATCTGGCGGGGGCGTTCAAAGGGCTTTCCATCGGCTCCAGCTCCTCGTCTTCATTTTTCAGAGGCGATTTCGGTTTGATTCACATGGGGCAAAACGCCTCCGTTATGCTTCCGATGAAGCCGCCGCTGACGATTGAGTCGGCGCACAAGAAAGGAGCTGGAAGCACTAAGAACGGCCGCGACTCGCCGGGCCAGCGGCTTGGAGTCAAAATCTTCGGCGATCAAGCAGCCAAGGCTGGCTCCATTATCGTCCGCCAACGCGGCACCAAGGTCTCCCTCCCTCTCTCTCCTTAATTCTGTGTGGTTTTTTGTACTTGAGTTTTTTGTTGATGATAAGTTACAGAATTTTGCTTTGGAGCATTGTGATTTTGAGGTTTGATTGTTTGAACTCTTTGGAGTTGCTGAGGTATTAATTTAGGCTCATTTACTTATTGCTGGATGAACTAGCTAGGATGTTTGAAAGGCCGGTGCTCTTGTTCCATGAATGAATAGAACAATTGTAGGATGCGATGTCGAAATTTGTTAGTGCTATATGCCGTTGGGGGGTGTATGATTAATTGAATGTTGGAGTGCAGAATCGTTGAATCTTATTGCTGCTATATACGATTGTGAATTTCAAACCTTATTAGGTTTATTTGTGGTTGGAGGGTGAGATGCCAAGCTTTAGAGAGGGTGAATGATTAAACCATATTAGTGATATATGCAACTGGAAATGTCGAATTTTATTAGTGGTGTATGCGGTTGAATGGTGAGAGATTGAACCTTAGTACTCCGTTATTAGTGATATATGCAATTGAAAATGTCGAATTTTATTAGTATGTATGCTGTTGAAGGGCGAGAGATTGAACCTTGTCAGAGCTATATACAATTGGAAATGTCAAACCTTATGGGTGTTATATATGTGATTAGAGGATGAAATGTGAAATGTTACATTGTGTTACCTTATGGAGGTTGGAATGTCAAACTTCATTAGTGCTAAATATTAGTACTCCAGATAGCTTGGTTCAAGTGCAAATAGGTGACTTTTTTTTTCTATTTATGTAATGTAGTTCCACAAATAAATTGGTATTAATGTGGTTCTTTCTGAAAATAGTATTGAGGTTTTGCTTTTGTGAATGTGATGTGAAATTATTCTTAAGTATGAGGCTATATCTGCACTGTTGGTTTACACAATGTGTATAGGACAACTGGCTACATGCCTTTTTCCAGTGTTTGTTAGTCGTTATAAACTCTGGGTGCCATTAGCTATATTTTGCACAAGTCCTCCGAAATCCCAACCTGGAAATCGGCAATGGGTCCCGTATCGTTTTTATTTGCATTTTATCCTTTGACTATCGTATTATAGTGTTACTAGTGCAAGCTAAACAGAAATGCTATATTGAGTGATTTCATGTGAATAGGAATCTCCTCTTCACAGAGTTGCAAAGTGTGCAAATTTTGTTTTTGTGAGGCCTTTTTGTAGCTTGTTTGAATTCACGATCGTCTCAATAATAAAACTCTCTTTGTGCTGATTGCTTGAGTTCAAGAATAACCTATCTTGATTTCTAGTGTTTCAAGGACTTAGGCTTATGCTGACATAAACCCTCATCAAAACCTCGCGGCTACACTTGGTTATCTTAGAAAAGTACAATGTGAATGTGTGTGTTCCATCTTTGTTGAATCACCCTGTTCTTGTTACTCATACTACTTTCCCCACATTTTGTGCAGTTTCATCCCGGCAACAACGTTGGGCTCGGTAGGGATCACACTATTTTTGCCTTGATCGATGGACTAGTGAAGTTTGAGAAGTTTGGACCAGACAAGAAAAAGGTAAGCCATTCATCTTCACATGCTTGCAGCTTCCTCCAATTCCATCAATGTGGGGGTAATGCCTAATTTCACTCAAACTTAATGCAATAAACAGATTAGTGTCTACCCCCGAGAAGTGCAACCCAAGAACCCCAACAGTTACAGAGCACGAAAGAGGGAATCGTTCAGATTACAACGCGAGCGAAGAAGAGCTAGAAAAGAAATCAGAGAAGGCATTGTGGTTCAACCTCAACTGGTTCTTGCCTCTGCTGCTGAAGATGCAGCAGTTTGTTAGCCAGCAGGAGGGTTTGTTGCTTGTATTCAACAATAATGAGTTTGGCCCAATTAGATATCCATTTATATCCTTTGAGCTTAATTTCAAGTTAATTTGAATAAACTATTTACACATAATTATTTATTCTACATAGATTTTTCCTATTAGTCTTTGGTATTTCAACTATTTGGCAATCAATGCATAAACTCTAAGTCTCACTAGCATCATCCCAGACAGCGCCTGAAGTATATAGAGATGAAAAATGGGGGATAAATACACCATTAAATGTATCACTCTTGAGTTTCAAATTAGTAAAAATAAGTTTCAAGTTTACATAATAATACAGACCTTTCATTTTAATACAAATAGTAACCAAGGTTTTAGCTCTGTTAATTATTTGGCATTTAACTCTTTAAAATACACAAGATGATAGAATATAGAAGGCTAGAACAAAGACACAGACAGTAGGCAAATTGCCATTTTGCTTTCTCGATTAAAATTTGGCACGAATTGCTTGTTTTGCCATTGTTGGCCTGCTAGCCCACTTCCAGTTTTTTGTGCTTTATTTTTGTTGACAACGACCTTTTAAATTATGAATATTCTGATTTTCAATCCAAAAACAGAAACAAGAGCTACTGATTGTAAAAAGCCATTAGAAATCTTTGCTTAAAGTTTAACCAACACAAAACCTCTGCTATAAATTTTGAGAGAGAGAGAGTTAAAGTTTGCCACAAAACACTTGCATTGCTTACTGAGATTTCTCCAAAAATTGCAGGAATGGTACTAATTATTTTGCCATGGAGTTGATGAGTCAGACCTTAACATAAGTATATAATTGACAGAGAAACTGTCATTAGGATTTGTATTAAAATGAAACGTCACCGAAACGTTTTGTACTAATTATGTAAACTTAAAACTTTTTGTAATAATTGAAACGAGCGTAATCCACTTTGTATGAATGATATATTTATCCTGAAAAATGAAGTCCTGAATCCTATCAAAGTAGGTCTTGACATGAAAAGTGGAAGCAACTATCTTTACCCACAATGTCTTCACCATCCATCTCACTGCACCTACAAGAGTAGAGACAATCCCTCCAGTTATCTTGTTCAAGTCCTTGTTCGCATCGCCACGATTAATGAAGCACCCACGCCACGAGGGCTAGCTATAATACAACACGCACGATCTTCTTGAGGGCCACAGAACACTACAAAACAACTAACATCCACCAAAAGTTGGTTGGTATGAATAATTGTCTTTAACAACACAATGATCATAATGCAATTCAAGATAAACACCATTAGCATAAAGTTATAAACACTTACACATATGAGAGAGACGAGAAGAATAGGGCCTATTATCAATAACCGTGTCTATGGATTGATATCCACAAACCTTATTTTAGTGATTGAGTGTGACTTCCTGATGTTTGTTGAAATTGTTTTGGTTGTCTCCATCTTTAACTTCTCCAGCTTCCACATTGACCGAACCTCTTTCGGGAGGGTGTCCAGATTTGGACAACTGCGGATTTCTATTTTCTCAAGATGAACCAATGCACCGTTTTGAATTTGTAGACTCCTCGGGTGCCATAACTCTTCGATGCACAAGACTTGAAGATAGGGTAAATCTTCTTTAATGATCCTCATTTGTTGACGTGTGTAGGCATTCTGCAATTTGAGGTACTCTAAGCTAGGTAGCTTCCGTATTAGTGGCAAGGGATCTTCATCAAGACAACTATTAGCCAATGTCAAGGAAGTTAGCTTGGAAGGGAAACTAAACTATTTGGCAACCTATCAAGGCGTCAATCCAATTTGAGTGTTTTGACACGTTGTAGAATAGCAAGATCATCCAAAACAAGGCATGCTTTTAAAACGGTACCCTCTTAAGATTTCAAGTTGGACAATGACACAAATAGCTTTTTTACATGTGGATTTCCATCCAATTTCTTAAGCCTAGTCAACATTTGTAAGCCTGAGAGCTCATATCTCAGATCATCAAATGAGACTGAGGTTAAGGTCTTCAGCCGCTGAGGTTAAGGTCTTCAGCCTGAGAGCTCATAGTCAACATTTCTTAAACAAAGTTTCAAAAGAAAAGTTTTAATCGATTAAACAATTAAGCAGCGGGTTAATATCTCAAGGTAATTAATGTCATAAAGTAGTGTGGAGCAAAACAAAAGACTTTATCAAGAACGATTCGAAACAAGACAACGGAATAAAGGTGTCTAGAGAGTCATAGGGAGACGCCTATGTATGAAGACACGACGCATCCGGAATTTCTTAAGTCTCGACTCAACATCCTCCGCAACATCACCGCTCAACCTGCACATAAAAAAAACATATGCGGGGCTGAGTACTTGACATACTCAGTGGACACACGCCAAAATATTTGATAAAAGTTATGTCATCCATACCATAGTGAACTCGAGTTTTAACATTTTAGAAAAGAATATCATCGAGTATCACAAAATATTTTCGTAGACTGGCCAGTCAAAACAATCTCCCCACTTTATCCACAATCAATCAATCTTATCCTCTTACCATAGTGCGACGAAAGTGTGGCCACACTATTCGCCCACGAGACCGACCGACTAGCAAGGACGGCTCCCGATCCCACCTGTGTACATAGCCTGATAGGGTTTGCGGCCCTACTCAGACCCGAATTCGTTTCACACATAGCCCTATAGCCTAACGGAGCAATCTCAAACGAAGTAGGCATCATGCAACAATCTCAACATCAAAACAATCACAGTCCTATAGCCTAACTGAGCAAGCTCAAACGAACTAGGCATCAAACAACAATCTCAACATCAAAACAATCATGGTATGACATAACACTTTAAACCACCCTTATAGCTCCACAATCATATTTTTGAAACGTAAAAGAGTTTAGTAAAGAAAGCCCACCTCGATTGCTTACAAACACGGTTCACAACTTTATTGAAATCCTTGCTCTTCGTACCCACGTACGCACAACAACCCTTATCAACATCATAACCACATAATACAACACAATCAGTTTTCTATCAACACATTACTCATGCATGCCATATCGTTCCTCTCACCGTTTTCTCATATTGCCCATCCCAACGTTCACCATCATAAATGATACAAACCCTTTGGCATACATCAACGTGCAACGCATAATCACATCATAGGATAAGTTCTTACTCACACATGTATCATGTATTTCATTCAAAACTTGCCAACAAGACTATTTCAATCAAGACATGAATCTGCCAGAACAGCGCAGTCGTTTTGTAAAAATCATTAAAATTCCATCCGACCTCATATGACCCTAAACTTTGGTCACCACATAGTAGACACATAAAGCTTTACTAATTTAAAATTTCACACCAAAATCATGTCTTTTGATTGGTCAAAACAAAAACGAATATCACTGGACGGAACACACCATTCTAGCAGTACTGCGCAGTTCGATTGAAAAATTTGTTAAAACTTCATCTTTCGACAAAAGGGGCTGAAAGTTTGACACAACACAGAACACACTAAAAATTTCACTCAGTTAAAAATTCATTTCAAAATAAGATCGTTTGGTCGGCCAAACACTCGTCGGGACCTACTGTCCGAACATCACAGTTTTCATGCTCAACATTTACAAACTAGGGTTTGTCTATCATTCATCCACACATACATATTCATGCTTTCAACACATATTCATGCTTGAAAAACGACATCACAACCATGTTCCCCTATTTACACATAGCATTCACCAATGAATCACCCACAAACTCACACACACACACATACATACACGCACATACACATACTTTCTCATGCAAACATCCTTCCCAACCGATTAATTTTTAGATCTACGATTTCTACACTCACTATATGCATGAGGGGATCAAGAAACATGGATTCAATGGTAAGAAAGAGAAAGATGAATCAAAGTATACCTTTCTCTTGAAAAACAATTGTGACGAATGATGTGATTCTTCGATGAATCTTGAATTTCCAACTCCACAATGATGCAAGAACAAGGAATTGGTGAAGGATTGGTGGAGAATGAGAGAAAGAGAGAGACGTGTGGTATGTAGAGAAGAGGAAAGCGAAAATATGAGGGCTAGGGTTAGGGGTCTTTTAATTTATAGTCTAGGATAAATCCCACAATAAAGCAATTAAAATTGTGTAAGAATAAAATAGAGGTCAATGAATAAATCTCACAATTAAAAGGAAAATAGGTGTGTAGTATGTGGGGGAGTAATTTTCGAAAATTGCTATTTGATTAGCATAGATATTTTTTTGGTATTTACTTGGAGAGAAAAATACTCACAAAATATGTAAAAAGATATTGAGTATCTCATAAATAAGGTAACAAAATAATTCAAGAATCTCCAAGTGGGGAAATAAAAAGGGGCGTGTATAATGGGAAAAATCAAGGAAAAATACTTAAATCCTCAAATCAAATAGGAATATGATTTAAATTTGGTAATTTCTTGTAGGAAAAAAACTCCCACAAAATAGGTAACAAATAAATTAATCTCACAAGTAATTGAAAGACATATGGGCGAAAATTATGAGGTTTTAGGGAAAGAAAGAAACAAATCCTAATTAAAATAGATATGGAGAGATTTGCCAAGATATGGTAAGATTTAATTGGATTTTAATTCAAGGAAAGAGATAAACAAGATACCAATTAAATCTACAAAAATAATTCATTCTCCTAATTAATAGAAGATTTCGAAAATCTCAAGGGATGGCCAAGGGGTCGAAAATTATTTAGAATAGCATAGGGATAATTTGGTTTGGATTTAATTTGGATAAATATTCCAAAGCAATTAATTAAATCCAAGAAAGAAAGTATTATTTCCAATAAATAGGAGGGCCGAAAATTTCAAATTAAATGGCTAGAATGATTATGCATTATCCCATTTAATTTAATTCACACATTGGAAGCTTAATCACATTAACTCACATAACTCACAACAACTAATTTCACATAATTAACTCAAACACATAAAGACTCAATTTCCACAAAAGAAATTCTCATTCAACACCCATATTAATTAAAAAAAATACGCCATCAAATAAAAATAATAATAATAATAATAAAGTCACAATTTCCGGGGTACTACAGGCTAATTTGCCCACGTTGTCAGAATATTCGGTGTGGGTTATTTGGGTTGTGTTTTTCTGGTTATGATTTTTTGACTCTAAACTCTTCGGGTTTCAGGCTAATCGGGCTAAAAAAGTTAAACAATGCTTCGTTCCAATTTATGTTTAATTAAAACTTAGAATTCTTTTCCAACTATTTCACATAATAAAATAATTGAATCTTAATCTTCTTTATTTTGTAAACAATATAATTATTATAATGATAACTCAATTATTGTACTTTCTACCTCCGATGTTACTCAAACATTTTTCTTTTTAGATCAAAAATTAAAAATTGAGCAATTAGCGTAATTAAATTAATAATTTAAGTGTAATAAGGAAACACTTCATTAACTCTAACATTTTAATTAAATACGATAATTCTTAATTAAAATATAAATAGTGCAAATAGTTTAGAACGAGCCGAAAAAGAAAAGAGAGTATAAAATAATAATAAAGTACTATGTATTTGTTAAATATAATCTCATTATCTTTAGAAAAGAATAATTTTAAAACTAATGTTTTCTGAAAAAATATAATCATAAATTTGCATAGAACAAAAGTGTATAGCATATAATTGAAATATTTTATCTTCATTAAGATTTCTAAAATATATATAACTCCTTCTAGCCATTAAATTTTGTCACATTTTTCCCTTTTTGTTGGTCCCACAAAATTTGTCACATTTTGTTTTTTAATAATTTTTGGTAGTCGACCACGTATTACACTAACTCATTCCAACTCACATTTTATTACTCCCTCCGTTTACGAAAAATAGAGCACATTTGCCATTTTTGGCTGTCCACAAAAAATAGAGCACATTTAAAAAATGGAAGTTTTCAACAACTTTTCTCTTACTTTTTTCCCTCTCTCTTACTAATATTATGGACCTCACATTCCACTAACACTACTTTTCTCTTAATCTTTTCCCTTCTCTCTTACTAATAATGTGGACCCCACATTCCATTAACACTAATTCTCCCTTACTTTACCAATTCCACATTAATACACATGTCATTCACAATGTATCCTATTTTTTGTGGACGGAGGGAGTATTATACTAATATATAAAAGAAGGATCTACTTTCCACTAATTTTTTCAACTCACTTTTCATTACATTTCTTAAAACCTTTGTCCGGTCAAAGTGTAACAAAATCTACACGATGAAGGGAGTATATTGAAATGTAATATGCATAAAATTTATGCAAGCAAGAACTAATGAAAATGAGATCTATATTCAAAACAAATTTTAAATTTATTATTATATTAATTGGAAAGTGCAACCCGTCAGGCTGACCCGTAATCTGTGCGGATTAGCCCGCCTAACCGACCAACCCATTCGGGCTTACCTATATAGTCCATTTTATATACGGGTCGCAAAAATATAGCTCTAACCCTATAATTTATCGGGGTTATTCGGGCAGAATCGTCGAATCATTTTACTGTGATTTGTGATTGTGAGTGGAGGGTGAAATGTCGAACTTTAGAGCACTCACAGTAGGGGCACCGTCCCGCCGCCGTGCGGACGAGCCCCCGACGGCGAAGAGAGGCGTGGGACGACGGTCGGCGGGCGCCGCAGGGATGGGCGGGGGGGCGACAGTCGCTCGGCGCCTATTGTGCGTCGTCCGACTGACATCAGCTATTTTTCATTTAAAAAAAATATTTCAACTTCTATATATACAACTCATTGAGTCTTCATTTTTTAAATATTTGATAAACACTAAGAATTAAAACATATTAAATTAGAGGGTTATTGGGAGGGCTTTGAGAAGATAGGAGGACTGAAGGTTGGCCATGATGTGACGGAACAAAAGAGAAAAATAGAATTGGGCCAAACTTGGATCAATCAATAAGAAGACATCCAATGCAACAAAAAATAAGGATACTAAGATTTATATAAAATACCCCAATGCGGGAAAATAATCATGGAATCAACTCTGAACAACTTCCAGTATAATAAAAATAATTGGGATACAATTTCTTCCCTTCAACCAACACTAGGGAATACAACTATCATCAACAAGACATCAAGAATAGGATGCCTTGACAAACCTCAATATATATCTCACTCTCAAAATTTTAGCCCGATTGGAGAAGATTTGACCATGCGATAGTGACTTGATCGCGGACCATGCAGGGTGAAAAACTTGCTGGTAGATTTGTGTTTTTGACTCTTTTTCGATCTCTCCTCTATCATGCACGAATTTTGCACTTTGTGTTGTATCTCTCTTGTTGTATTGCATCCACAGTTAACTGCTGGTCCAAGGAACTTGAGCTATCTCTAGTTGTATTGTTGAACTTCATTATTAATTAACCGCTTGTCCAATTAAAATTGATAATGCATAGTTAAAGTGTAGATAGAGTACATAAAGAGAGAATAATTATTTATAATATTATCTCTCTTATATTATTCTTTCTTCACTTTAACTATTTATAAAGTTAATTTAAAATTTGGGCTTTGATCAACATATGACGTACTTTTAGTTTGCATCACCATTCACTTTACCAATTCAATACCACAACATTTTTTAGTCTAACATGTAAGCCAACAGAATAAAACAGATATGCGATAAGAGTTTCATATCATAAATTTTATCCGTGAAGCCACTCTTGACATCTGAAAAGAAAATATAATCTCCAATTTACTACTTAATTAGTTAATCTAGTATGAGGGAGACCTATTAACCACCCTCACAAAGCAAGAACAATCTCATTCAACAATCAATCTTTGGTCATAAAAATCTTGCCAAAGAATACGAGGACAGTATTACCAAATACAATCACAAACATCGTACATATACTCACTCAAATAATTTGAGCCTGTAATCAAAAAAGAATACACCACAATGCTTTTCCACCAACCAAATTTTGCTGCTACCTTTGATTGAAGAAGAAATGATAGAATTACAAACAACCAAAATATGATAACATTGCAACAAACTGTAGACAGGCATACTGCCAATTAACTCCCGAAAAAAAAAACCTTCCGATTAGCTCAGTAATATTTCTCACCTTACCTCCGAGAACTACCATAGAGGTTACGGTATACTGGCTTTGTTCGATGGACAAGAATCAAGCTCAAGATGACAGCAACCACACAAAGCCCTGACAGGGTCAAGGAAGTCACGAAGAAGCAAATGGTACCTTTGCATTTGAGAGATTCTTCTGCTCTCAAGAAATTTGGAAACGAGAATGATAAACCACGATGTATGTAATTTTGTCCGTGAGCTTGTTTCTCTGCTTCTCTGTCGTATATGGAACTCGCAAGAACACCTGACATTATCAAAGAACCTGCAGGATTCGCCATGGTAAGGAAATTATATAGAGCTGCGAACTTCTTCAGACCAAACAATTCGGATGCTGCAGCAGGTACGATGGCCCAGTGTGCTCCGTAGCCAAGGCCAACAAGGAGAGTTCCAACGTACATTGAGCCGGGCCATCCCATAGCAAAGAGAAAATGACCAATCGCGAGAAAGACTTGAGCAACTGCCATGGCTACAGGCCTTGGATATGCATATTCGCTTTTGGAAGCAAAATTAAACAATTTAGTGAGAATAAATTATCATAGATATGTAATACTATCGAGCGTTGATTGATGAGTGTAGATGAGATTGTTACCTGACGACTCTCTCAGAGAAATAGCCACCACCAATACGGCCTAGAAAGTTAAAGATGCTGATCATAGAGACAAAAACATGGGTGTTGTCGTAACCTAGAGACTCACTCATTTGGCCCAAGTTATCAATCACAGTCAATCCAGAACCAGAACCTAACATAAGAGAGAAAAAGATAAGCCAAAGATCAGCCTTTATCAATGCCTCCATCATAGTGAAATCTTCCCCCCGATGTGGCCTTCGTTTCTTGATTCTTACTGCTCCTTCTGCAGCGGCCTGCGCTATTCTCGACTGGAGCCGAGCCATTCTCTTTCGCCTCTCCGAAGCAGGAAGAAGATCTGCTTCTTTTGGCTTTTCATCCTCCAGTTCACTTTCACTGAATAAGATATCTTGAGAACTATCCTGGGATTTGCTCGACTCTTGCTTATCTGGGCTGAGAAGTGCCTCTTCTGCTGGTGATTTTGGGTCCCGAAAAAAGTTCAAGAAGATAGGGATGACAATAGGGAACAACAGAAGGGCAAATAGAATCAGAGTGAAGATTGTAATGACAGTCTCGCTCACGTAGACTAGATCTTGCACGAGCATGACCCCCATCAAATAAGCAGCCAAAATAAGGCATACACCGTAAATGATTGAGAAACTGAACCCGTCAGACGATCTTACTTGTCTGTGACCTCCTACAGGCCTGATGATGAACATTAGCGAAATGGCCACTATTCCTGGGCCAACTGAAACCATAAATATCAGAGAAGCTTGGTCGGGAGAATGCAACAATGCATATATCTGAGTCAAGATTGCTCCACTCAGCCCGGCAAACCCCTTGAGTATCCCCACAACTGGGCCTCTGTTCTTTGGGAAGTTTTGCACACAAGAGACAAGTGCTGCTGTATTGAAATAGGTCTCGCCATTTGTTCCCACGAAGATAAGAATGCACATCTGCACACGAAAGGATATAATCGGTCAAAACAAGAAGAGAACTGTGCCATTACTTAGTTAATAGCTGCAAATATCAAATTCCAAGGACTTTCTAAATTGTCATTTGAGCAGGACCACCAGCAAATAGACTGACCGACCGGCTATGCCTTTAGACTACTAGTCACGAGAATGTTAGAGTAACCATTTACATCTCCACACACAAAGATTTTAGAACTAGTTTTATTGCAGATAAAGCACACATCTGCATCAAATGATTAAAACAGGAATACAAGGTCAATATGATCCTCAGCATCCATCACAAAAGCTTTCTTCAATTATAGTAAAAAACTATTTTAACAGAGAAAAACCACTGCATTTCATGGGTATGAATTAATCCCCTGGACTTACACCCATCAACACAACACCTTTAGATCAATATTCACTCCACCTTACTATCACAAGTTCTTAAGCAGTACATCTAGAAAACAACTGATTCCAGATAAGGCAATATTGATTTCATATTTTCATTAATCCACAAAGCACATCTTAATCCACAAGATCTTGAACTGAAAAACAGAGGCACAAATCATTTCATATTAGTAGTCACAAATTATGAACCTTAGCTCAGATGGCATCATTCAAATTCAACACCTTACAATCCCAAAAAAAGCCCAACAACCAAAATATATCGTGGAATAAATTCAAAAAACACACACAAACACACGATCTCGATCAAACTGAGCAAAAGGCCAAAAGTCAATGGATCAAAAAGCTGAAGAAACTTGACAAGAAAAGGTATACTCACAGCCCACAATGGCAAGACAGGAGTTCTCCCAGTAACAACCAGCCAAACCCAACCATATCCAATCAGATTCTGAATCGCCCCAATCAGCAAAACACCCCACAAAGGCAGAAAATCCGATAAAATCCCAGGCAAAAACCCAACGCTGTCACCTAAATCCTTGGCCACCCCCAAACTCGCAACCTGCCTCTGATTATAGCTCAAAGAGCTCTTGATCACCGGCGATATGCTCCCAAACACATACCCGATCCCCCCGCACGATTGCACCCACATTGCAGCCACAAAAACCAGCCATCGATTGTTGAAGAACGATGTGATCTTCTCTCCGAAACGGCCCATCGTCTTGATTTTCAGTCTCTCCAATCAACTTCCAGTTAAATCGGAAAGCTTTGAGCTCTTGTCGATATTTCTCTCTCTCTCCGACAATTTCACAATCAGTTGGCAGCTGACAACATAAAAGTGATAAATTACACTTTCCGTATTCCACCTTTATGACGATGGCCTCTGTGGAAGGGGTCGAGCGACAATCGTGGATGTAATTGTAGTTTAGTGGAACATGGCGATTGAAACGAAACTGACACGAGATTTTATTTTATTGCAACCTAACTGGATTTTTTTTTGTTTGTGTGATTATTCATACAGAGAGAGATGCAGCATGGGAAAGTGAAGCTGAAAAATACAAATTTTCTCGCTCCACCGCCGAATTAATAATACGGGAAAATCATCTGACGATCTTGACGTAATTATTTAGAGCATTCACGTCCGTGTTCTTGTGACAGATGTGGATCCGGTCCACTATTACTCTCTGAAGAGCACAGCATCCACATCCGTGCTCTTTCGCAAGGACAAGCTCAAGGGTCTCACCTTTCTATTATTCAATTTAAATAAAAATATTTCCATAAAATTAAAATGCATTAAAAATATCCATAATAATATTACAAATTACAAAAAAATTAAAAATTACATAATTAAAATACTAAAAATTAAAAATTACATAATTAAAATCCTATAAATTAAAAATTACATAATTAAACACCTAAAAAATAAAAATTACCCTCGTGGATGACTATTCATCCGGCTCTACCCAATGTTCTTTGGAGACCACGTATCATCTCCACATGCGATCAAAGTTGCTCGGGGTCATAGTTGACCTATCGGCCAAATTGAGTTGGGCCAAAATCCTCCACAACGAGTTGGTGGGGGTTGAGGTGGCACATAGGGAGCGGGGGCGGATGGAGTCGCGGCGCGACGGCGGTTGGCCGCCGTCTTCTTTCTTCCTTGCGGCCAGCGTTGGGAACTGCTCGGGCCGGCGTCGGGGCTACCCAAGTTAGCTCCGACAAGTTGGCTAGCCACATCCTCGGAGCCGGCGTCGGATAGGAATACTGACCTCGACCGTTTGGAGGAGGATACGTCTCTCCTATACTTCGGATGCGCCCGCGTCTCCTGTCAAATGTTGAGGTACTTGAACGGCTTGTAGTTCATGGATTGGTAGGTCGCCAAGGCGGAATTGATGATGTCAAGCTCGCTCCGGCCGCCCCCCGCCGACCGCTCTTCCTGGAGGTAATACCCCTGAAACTTTTGGATTTCTTCGTTGGCTCTGTATGTGGCATTGCGCATCATACTCTCGTTGCGCTCGATTGTTCCAGCCGGCCGGTTTTGATTGTACCGACGACAGATGCGCCACCAATAATGGTCATCGGATTGGTTCGTGCCAACCTCCGGATCTTCGGAGATTGACAAGTACGCTTTGAATAATTGCTCCATCTCCCCCGAGGTGTACGGGGTGCGGACACCACGAGTAGGAAGAGGAGGAGTTTGAGAGGGGCTACTCCCTCCCTCTCTAGGTACGGGTGGTTCGGGTGTCCACCCGTATTGCCCTTCGGGGGCATCTTGGTCGTCGATCGGGTAAGGCCGGTAGCCACCCGGAACTTGCGAACCTTGGGTTTGAGGAGAGGCCGAATATTCCGTTTCCGTACTAGGAAATGGTTGTAAACCGAACCAATCGGGGTTCCAACCGTGGGAGCCGGAAGGGTGATCGCCGGAGCCGGACATTTTTTTGTTGTGAGTGAAAGAAAGATTGAGAATTGTAAGAATAGAAATGAGAGAATTTAGATGAGAATTGTGTAGTGTGGTGTGAATTTTTTGTGTGGAAGTGGGGGTATTTATAGATGAAAATGTGTATTTTTGGGGGAAAAATTGAAAAATAAATTAAAAGTGGGTAGAAAACGGATATAATTTTTTGGGAAGTGGGAAAATATTTTTTTATTTTTAATCGGATTTTTAATTAAAATCTGATTTAAAAAAAATTAAATTACCAACGGCATTGTCGTTGGCCAATAGACAGCTGACACGTGGGCTGCTCGCTGGCACGGACGTGCTTGATGCATCGAGCAGCGCAGTTCCAGCGGCAAGAGCGCAGCGGCGAGCAGCGGGTGCCGCGCCGTTGGCATGCAAGGACGGACGGCTACGCTCAACCGTTGTGGATGCTCTTAACGCTCACAGTCACAGCGCATACTAAAAATATTGATGTGTAAAAATATTTTTTTAAGAAATATTGATATGTATAAAATATAGTTTTATATTACCCAAATAAAAGTATGATATGGAACAAATTAACAAGGAAAGGAAAGTGAAGTAAATGTAGTAAGATAGTTAATCATGAACATAAATATGCAACCTAAATACTAGTAGTACTATAATTTAAGACGGATAAAAGAATTGTTCAAAATATCTTTACTAAATTTGAGTGTTATCCAACACTTTACGTTGAATAGTGTTTAGTCATATGTTCCATCTAGATGTAAAATAATCGTGCGGCATTTGAATTGTTGATAATTATTTTTTCTATACATTTGGCGTGCCATCGTG
Source organism: Salvia splendens (assembly GCF_004379255.2). Lineage (NCBI taxonomy): Eukaryota > Viridiplantae > Streptophyta > Magnoliopsida > Lamiales > Lamiaceae > Salvia > Salvia splendens. Next base: position 5,697,850 of record NC_056045.1, on the reverse strand, counting down.
AAATTATTAAACTATAAAATATAGTACTAGTACTAATCATAAAAGGTTAAATAATCATACCAAAGTGCTAGTCAAAAAAACGTGCACTGAACTTCCACATATCTTGAAAACCGACCATGGAATAAATCTCAAATTTCATCCAAAGATTTATTAGAATCTTGAATTTAAGATGTCCGGTCAACTAAGTTTGACCAATAATAAATGTGACGAGACATTTAATTTTTTGGAAATTAAATTATATAGTGTCGATCTACGTTCCGCGCAGATGACCGTAGTATATTCACTTTCTCAAATCCGATTCCCGGTTAATGAGAAAAAGTGGATTAAAGTTGGTCACATTGTAGCTTTTAATAAAGCTATGAGATTAAAGCTTAGGGAGTAATTAACTAGTGTTAATTATTCCACATAGGAGATGAGACACATCTTTTAATTGGTATTTATTAAGTGACTTTACTACACTTAATAATTATAGTCGACTAAGATAGGTTGAAGAAGCCCACACGCGCGTACACGCGCGCCGAGCTGAGCCGAGCCTTGCCCGCACCCGCGCCCCAGCCCTTGCTCTTGGACTTGGCAATTGGTCTTTGGGCTTGGTGCTTTGGCTTGTCCCTGGACCCAAACTTAATGTTTTGGACCACGCCATGATGACAGCCATCAAGGCTGAGTTGACCCCTGCAGTGGACTAGGCCTATAAATAGGCTGGTCGTTTCTTGCATCAATATAGAACATACACACAAGCATCATACTCTCTCTGCATAGTCTTTCTTCTCGAAGCTTTGCCCTCTCCTCTTCCAGTTCGCCGGAGCTCTGCTGATAGCAGTGCTGCTTCACCAGAGACGTTGGCGTTTTATCTTTGGGGACGACACGCCAAACCGAGAGCACTACTGTGGCGTATCTCGTCTTGCGGAAAGAGGACTTTCCTCGACTCGGCTAAGTTTGATTTCCAGTTTACAGTTTCGTTTTTCATTGTATTTTCAGTTTCAGTTCTTCCTTCTTGGGTTGTATTACGCCCGGTTTTTGTTTAACTCTTGTAATTCCAGTCATTCCTACGACAAGATTATATGTCGACAATAAATACAATTTTTGGACTATTATCTGGTAAGACTAAACATTATATATTCCTCAAAAACCAACCAAAAACTTTATTTCCCTTTTTATTATAGAAATGGACACTCTCCTTTAGGGGTGGGTAGATACGGTATACCTTACCGAAACCATCATATCGTACACTTTACCGTAAATGCGGTATGCGAAAAAATCATACCTTTACCTTGCCAAAATTTTCGGTATACCGAACTTCGATATACCTTATTTTCGGTATAACAATTTTTCATACCGATATCGTACCTCATTTTCGGTATACCGTGCCGAAGTTCGGTATACCTTACTTTTGCAGTATACCTGACTTTCAACATCAATGAAAATAGAATATTTGAGTTTTTAGAATACTATTTATATTCTATAATTTTAAAAATATATTGAATATATTTTATTCATAATTATATTTATATTTCACAATAGATTTTATAATTTAAAAATATATAAATTATATTTTATATATAATTATATTTATACTTTACGGTATATACCTTAATTTACGGTATATACCGAATTTCGGTATGCCGCGGTATACCTCGGTATATGAAAATTCATACCATTACCTTACCGAAAGGTATCATACCGTACCGAAAATCACGGTATACCGAAAATTCGATATTTTCGGTATTTTTTCGGTACGATAAGGTCGGTATTTCGATATTTTTTCCCAGCCCTATCCTCCTTCAATCTATAAGACAATTTTTGAGGAGACTAAATAATATTTTCCAATACATACCATATACTAAATAATATTTTCCAATATTTACCGACCACAGACTGTTTATTTATCGATAATTTATTCAATACGAGAAAATTGAGTATATATAGTCGATTAGGTATTTGACATGGCTTGACATAAAATAAAAACACCTGCATTTTCATATCAAGTTTGCCAAGTCAGCTTTAGGATGATCCTAATTGGTGTTTATGTGCAAAAATGTTCGGCGGCATACTTGATTGAATATCATAAATCAAACTAAACTGGATAGTTATCGTATTTCGAAAACAATTGTGATAGTCTAAGATATTGTATTGTTTACAATAATTAAGGTTTAACACGTTAGGGATGATCAAAGTATAACTAATATTAAATATATAACTAGAGAACAAATCTCAACAATTAGATCAAAATGATCTAGTTCACTATATAAACAATTTAGTTCACTACATGAAGGAGTGAATCAAAACACCATTATACTGAAGTATTTACTTCGTGAAGGATTTAGTTCACTGTAAAGGCGTCTTGGTTCATTCCTTCCTATAGTGAACTAAATCACTCTTATAGTGAACTAAATTCATGTTATCTAGTTATGCATTTAAGTAGTAGTTTTCCTAGATCACTACTCTTTTTGTGGACAATTAAAAATGACAAATGTACTCTATTTTTCGTGAACGGAAGGAGTACATGTTAGGATGAGATGCTCACACTATCGTCCCAATTTGTATGAAATTGAACATTTGATTAAAATAAAATAAAACAAAATTAAAGTTGTGTATAGAATACTTACATTTTTTTTATCAAAAATAATATATACATATGTAAATTATAAAAAAAATATAAATAAAAATAAATTAATTAAACGAAAGGGTTTACATATTCCTTAGAGATTAATAAAGTGAAGAAATAAATTTATTATATTTTAGCATCGATTTAAGTATCTTAAACATAAAATAATGTTTCCATGGATTAACATAAGTTACGTTTTTAGCATACAATAAGATTATTAAATTTTTTTATGAGAGAAAACACATACTTAAACATTCAGTTGCGGCGAGCTAATAAGGTCACTAGTTAGGGCATCAGCCGTCATCAGTTTTATCCTCCTACCTCCCCACCTGCAGTGGGGCGCCCTATAGCGCGCCACATCATCATTTTTTTAATATTTACAAAATCCATACGAATTTAAAAAAACTTAATAAATTAAAATACGAATTTCAAAAACTTCATTTCATTTAATAAAAATTAATACATTACAATGCGAATTAAAAAAAAACGCAAACTCAGCGACGGCGGTTACGAGCCCACACTTCTTCAATCATGTCGCTCATGAGCTGCGCATGATCCTGCTGGTTGCGCATTGAGGCCTGTCTAGATAGAACCTCATTGAAGCCTAACGGTAAAGAGATAGTCGATATGTTCGTATGTACAAATGACGTCGCGCTGCATTGTCGCATAGCATGCCGCCATGGCCTCGCGCTGCATTGCCGCATAGCATGCCGCCATAGCCTCTTCAACGGCTGCATCTAATGCTTCTGACGTCAAACTACCGGACTCAGACGAACTAGAACTATTGGTGTCGTCGCCGAGATTCATTTTGGTTGGATGTTGAGACAGAATATGTAAAGAGATAGTCGATATGTTCGTATGTACATATGAATGAGAAATGAGATTTAAATAGAAAATCAAAAACGCGTGCCATCGTCCGCGTAGCCCACAGTGGGGCGGACGATGGTGCGGCCGATGGTCTATCGTCCGCTGCCATCGTCCGCGTAGGCCGCAATGGGGCGGACGATGGACATCGTCCGCGCTATACTCCGCGCCCTTAGTATAGGGCGCGACGATCATCCGCGGCCTATGTCACGCACCCGCAATGGGGCGGACGATGGTGGGCGCGGACGATGCGCGCCATCGGGCGTGCCATCGTCCGCCCCATTGCGGATGACCTTAAAAAAAAAGAAATAATTTTAGTCGGAGAACCCTAATACTACAATATATTTTTATGAAGTGCTGCACATATATAACCCTCTTATACGTTCATCATATACTAAATATGTAGTTCACCCTTTATTTAAAATATGGAAAATGAATATACCAATATATCTTTTAAGGCTTTAGAAGTAATACATTCCAAAAATGAAACAAATACTTAAAAATATCAAACTTCATGGATTTTTCATAATATTTTTCTCACTGACCAAGGATATGTATATTATGAAAATATTAATACTAAAGACTATTAATCTAGTTCACTCTATAAAATAACTCCACCTTTAATTATTTTACAAATTTAGTTTATGTCGCCCTCTTCCCTTTTTACCAATGTAACCCACTTTAGCCGCCATTAATCAAAGATTACTTACACTATAATGTCATGAAACAAGATTACTAATATAATAAGCTCAATTATTGCATACCACACAACTAAGGACGGTGCCTGTTACATTCAGTCGAGTATAATAAGTAAACATCTTAATCAATTGAATATTTTATTGCGAAAATTATTAAACACATAAATAAATAAATTTGATCGCTCGTCCAATTCTGTATCGTAATATAAGTAGTATTTTTAATTAATGGTTTCAATATTGATTTGGTGTCTCGAGAAAATCAAATAATCACGTGGGTTTAGATTTTCGAAATAAACCTAGACCGAAAAATCCGTCCCGGCTAAGATGACACATTCCTTGGCCGGCAAGAGATTTTAGGAGTTATTGGTTAATGTGTTTAATTGGAGAGAGAAAATGTGAGTCAGTGGGTGTAATTATAAAAATAGAGAAAGAAAGATAGATGAATATTTTAATAGAAGTGAGAAAAAGTGGGTGGGTGTATTAATTGGAGAGAAAAAGTTTCTAGAAAAGGAAATGCGTCTTCCCTTTTTGTTGTGATGGAAGCTTGCAATTGGACGACTAAGAACTTTTATTCATTTTTTTTATTAATCTAGAAAGGCTTGAGCCGACCATCAGCGAGCAAAGGTTCGAGACAAGCGGTCAAAAAGAATTTTTTTATTATATATACTCTCTCCGTTCCTGAAAATTTATCACATATTTCATTTCCACCCGTCCCATAAAATTTGTTATATTTCATTTTTTTTATCATTTTTGGCAGTTGACTTTATATTCTACACTAACTAAATTTCCCTCGTATTTTATTATAAAATTAATATTTAAAAGTAGGATCACATTCCACTAACTTTTTTGAACACATTTCCTATTATAATTTAGAAATTTATGCCAAAAAATGTGACAAAATTTAAAGGACGGAGTGAGTATTTTTTTTTTTTTGCTTTAGCTTGGCCTATTTAGTTAGATCTAGATGACCAAAATAGATAAATAACACTACATCAATTTTATAAAATAACTTAAATCCAAATACGAGGTAACTCACATTAAATAAAATAACCATATGCTATAGGCTTAAACTGAAAACATATTACCCCCTCCATCCCTAAAGAATATGCACTTTGGGGTCGGCACGAGTTTTAATGTAAAATTGGTAAAGTAAAAGAGGGGTGGAAAGAAAAAGTAAATAAAGTATTGTTAGTGGAGAATAAGTCCTAACTCATTAGAGAGAAAAGACTTTCCAAAATTAGAAAGTGCATATTCTTGTGGGACGGATTAAAAATAAAATGGTGCGTATTCTTGAGGAACGGAGGGAGTATTATTTTGGATCTTTCACACTATTCTAGTACTTTTTTTGTATGCATTATTTGGGCTAACATTTTGCCATTAGGGGTGAATAAAATAATTGAAAATCCAATATGCAATTAAAATTTAAAATTTGATTTGTTCTTTATATATATATTGGATTCAGTTTAATTCTCTGGCAAACTTTGCCTTCTTGATTTGGATGTATTAGAATAAATAAAACAAAATAATGACATTTTAACATTATATATATAGATTAAAGTCCATTTTTAATTTTGAACATATTATTATTTTACTATTTTAATAAAAAAAGACATTGCATCTGATAGCCTCCGGTTGAAATCTTCAGACTTCAATATGAGAAATTGGTCCAATTTGCCCCCCCTACCAACAAAAGTCAGCAAATTGGTCCATTTTAGCCCCCTCAAAAGTGACGAGAGTCATTAAATTTTTATGATCGACTAAATTTTTGACCCAACTAGTCAATTAAATTTGTACTACTATATTTTTTTTAAAGACTAAAGGCTCATTTTTGTCCTTAACATATTGCGATTTTTTGATTTTGATCCAAAACATTATCTTTTGAATTATTCGGTCCCTCACAAATAAAAACGAATCACATTTGGTCCATTTTGGACGGTTCCGTCAAATTTGACGGAAATTCCCCCCTCTAGCATCTCCGCCGCCAAGCTCCGCCATATCATCACCATCGGTCCTCTTCCTCCCTCTTTCTATCTCTGTCATGTCCTTCTCTCGCTCTTTTCTTCTCAATTAGAAGTTCCAAATTGAAACACGGCCTTCTCGGTGTCATCCCCCTCTGCCTCAGAATCAATTTCGCTGCACCCTCATTTCTCCTTGGACATGCCGGCTTCCGACTCCCGGTGTTATGCCGCTGCTGCTCACCGTCAAGTCGTCGTCTCGCCTCCTCTCTCTCTCCCTCACCCTCGACCCCTCCATCGCCCTCCTCGCCCTCGCCGTCGTCCAGGCACCCTCCGCTACGGCTGCCTCCCCCCGCCGCAGTTCCACCTCCTCCTCTCAAATCGTGGCTGCGGCAACATCGGAAGGCGTCGTCATCGCTAATTTTGCCAGAGATGAAATCGATCGGATACACCCCCGATTGCGGCACCTGCAATTACCTATTTCTAACTCTTTCGAAAATCGGTCAATTTGGTGAAGCGGTGGAGGTATTGAAAGGGATGGGGAGGGCGGAATGCGTCCCCGATTGCGACAACTACGGGGGATTGATTGCTGAGTTGAGCGAGGCGAGGAAGGTGGACGCCGTGGCGGAGGTGGTGAGGGAGATGATGTAAGGAGGGGGTGACGACGGTGGGTGAGGCTGAGGGATGATGGAAGGTGGACGCCGTGGCGGAGGTGGTGAAGGAGGTTTGGGTTTAGGGTTTCCATCAAATTTGACGGAATTGTCCAAAATGGACCAAATGTGACCCGTTTTTATTTGTGAGGGACCGAATAATTCAAAAGATAATGTTTTGGACCAAAATACAAAAATCGCAATATGTTAAGGATCAAAATGAGTCTTTAGTCTTTTTTTAAATGGTCCTTATCATTATAGCTTTAGTTTTATTTTATTTCTTTCATATATTCAAATAATTGATTAAATTAATAAATGAAATTATTTTTTTAATTAAAAAAAACTATCCCTCAAAAAGAGTTCATTGTTTCAACGAATTGAACTTGACCCTGACGACCAGAGGCTCCCCACCTAGCCACAACATATAGCGGTGGGGACGTCTTTCACATAATTTCACCTTATTAAAAGGGGTTAGATATCCTATTTACAATAATGATATAAATAAAGTTACAACATGATGATGGAAAATATAAAAATTTCCTTAGAAGGACGAAGACCAGTCTTATAAGTACCCCCAATACGAAATCATAATGTTTCTTTTCTAGATTAGATATCTGTAGTCGTTGATTGGACTCAAACTTATGGTTACGAACACATCATAAAGAGAGATTTAATTTATCAAAACTTTATGTCAAAAAAATAGTCCCATAATTTGTATTATAACACCATCACATCCATCTTTTGGTAAAGCTTCACGAAAATAAAATGATTATGTTCAGCAAATTAAGATGGTAAGAATGAGATACTATATTTTTGTAGGGTTTCTTCGTGATAGAATAATCAAATTTATCTTGGCTCAAACATGTTACGCCCCCTTTGATATGCGAAATAAATTTATTTGTTGGTCTGTATTATTTCTATGGCCCAGTTAGATTAGCCCTCATTAATATGTTCTGTTGGATTAATTTAACCTACCAACTAAATAGGTTTATTTACCCGCCTTAAAATTTTAAGCCAGTTAACAATATTAGTTTATTTAAATACCCACCACCTAATTGTTTAATGTCGTTTTTAAATAAAATTAATTATGAGTTTTCATTCATCTTACTGCTCACTAGTAGCCCTATAAAAGATTTTAAGAAATGATGGCCAGAAGCGTTTGATTAAGGAGTACTACTATTTATTATTCCCTCCGTCTCAGTTGGGGACGCTACGAGTGTTAATACAAAATTTATAAAGAAAGTAGAATATGAACAGAAATAAAAAAGTGATTTAAGTGTTGTTAGGAAAATGATGACCTACTTCATGAGAGAAAAAACCGTACTAAAAGTAGAAGTAGACTAATTTCGTGGGACGAATCAAAATGAAAAAAGAAATTATACACTTATAGTGGGACGGATAGAGTAATACTTTTGGATTTGCATCATGAATGCCACTCATTAGTCATCTACTCATCATTCCTGGATAAAAGAAAAACCATTCCACATAAAAATTAACAAACTATAGCAAATATATATTGAAAGACCATATAACTTTATTATTTTGATCATGCCTTTGAATTCGTGCGGACTGTGTTGTTATCGAATCGATGAATAACTACCAATATGTTATAGCCAAAAATCTAAACACAACTAGATAAAGAAATTCTAACTCAAATTCGAACTTAACCTGCTACACTCAAATTCGATACGATCGACACATGACATGAACCCATTAGCGATACAATCTGATTCGTGTTGACACGACATGGTAATGGCTCGAGCCCTACATGAACTTGGTATGCAAACCTAAGACAACATATGAAAAGTGAAAAAAATAATAGTAAATTAATTTTAATTTTAATATATAATAAAAAATAACATACTAAAATAATTAAAACAATAATATGAAATATTCATGGGTTACTCGAATCCGACCCGAAATATCGTGCCCTTATATTAAAGGTCAATTTTGGACCTAAACATATAACCAAAATACGAATTTGGTCCAACACATTCACTTTTTGAAAAACAAGTCCATAACAAATGAAATCCTTGTCAGAGTGGTCCTTTTTTTGACGGTTTCGTCAAAAAACTAACGGTCAGACCACTCTGCATTTAGCATTGACCGTTAGTTTTATGACGAAACCGTAAAAAAAGACTACTTCGGCGACATTTTTATTTGTTATGGACCTGTTTTTCAAAAAATAAATATTTTACTCTAGAAATATTTGACAATCCTTTTCCTGGATATTTAGCCTCGTGGCCCTGTCTTTTGGTTGGCTATATTTAGTTGAATAAGCTTAACAATCTCTAACTAGATCTAGTACTGTAATTTATCTTCTTCATACATTTGTTGAGATATTTATTTTTTGAGGTGCACGAGCATAATTTTAAAATAGTTGTTTCCATACTTTAAAGCTACAAAGTGAAAAAGTCGCAACATATATGAAAGAGTAAAGGTCAATTTTGGTCCTAAACATATGACCGAAATACGAATTTGATCCAAAACATTCACTTTTTGTAAAACAGATCCATAACATATGAAATTCGTGTCGTTTACGTCCATTTTTGACAGTGCCGTCAATTTTTGACGGTCAACCGTCGATTAGCACAATTTTGACCCGATTAGGCTTAATCTTAGATTATTAGGCATGTAATTATTTTCTAATTATTTTGCTAATTAAATGGATTTTAATTCCTTTTCAATTCCTTATGCATTTTTAATTGTAAGATCATTCATTTTCCCCACAACACTCCAAACACTTAGAAACTAATCGACTCCCTCCCAACTCTCCAACTCTCTCTTCTCTCTTTCTCTTTTCTCGCCGTTCTACACAAAAAACCCTAGCTCCGAATCTGACCAAGAACACTTCCGCCGCTGCCGCCGAGTATCTCTTGTTGGCCATGAGTTGGAACTCGTCATACCCTAAGTTCCGCTCCATCGACGGACTTGTGAACGTCAAGGCGGCATATTCTAGAAAGAGGATGTCCAGCCACCATCCGCCTGAAAATCAAGGTGAAAGTGAAGGGCTGTCGGAGCCCGATCCTGTCGGACACCATTCTCCTCATCCGAAGCAAATGGAACAAGGTCCGTCGGCGAACCCTAATGCCGACGCAGATTTCGAGCTTTCTCCAATTCTAGAAGTTGAGCCCGACGACGAAGTCCTTGAGAAAGAAGACGATGCAAGGAGGAGGACGACAAACCCTAGTTCTTCCGACTGTGGAGCTTCGTCGTTCAATTTTCCAGAAATCAACGGTGATTTTGACTGTGCCAATGCCATAGAAACTTGTTTTCTGACATCATTCGGCAATGGTCTTGATTTCAATTGTAAAATTTTCAGGACGTATTTGATCATGATTATGAATATCAAGGACTAGTTTGTCGTTTATTATGTTGAAGGTGTGTAATGGTTTTTTATGGTAGGTACTTGTTGTTTTATGGTGTTTTTGGGGAAGAAAGAGAAGAAAGAGATGAAAATTTCGAAGTGAAAACCTGTTTGTGTTTTCAAATATAGAGAGGGAGAACTAAGATGCATTTTCAGCCACTTATTCACAATTTTCGCGCGATGTCAACTATGAGGCATAATTGTCATTTTCGCGCGATGTCAACTACAGAGACATTATGTCAACTACGATGTCAACAACAAACGTTATTTATGTCAACTATTATGTCAACATCAACATTTTACAAATAATTAATGTCAACAACAAATATTTTCATGTTAACGACCTATATTATTTATGTCAACAACAACGTTTTACATATAATATATGTAGATATATGTAGTTGACATTATACGTATGTAGTTGACATGAATTATATATGTAATTGACATGGATTGTATACATAGTTGACATGAATTGTATATGTAGTTGACATTGTATATATATATATATATAGTAATTAAAATAAGCCTAATCGGTTCAAAATTGTGCTAATCGACGGTTGACCGTCAAAAATTGATGGCACCGTAAAAAATGAACGTAAACGACAAGAATTTCATATGTTATGGACCTATTTTTCAAAAAGTGAATGTTTTGGATCAAATTCATATTTCGTCCATATGTTTAGAACAAAAATTGACCTTTACCCTATATGAAAATGTTAGAACCATTGCCTGTACTTGAACGACTAATGGTGAAGTGTTTGCCCATTCGTTTTTAATGGGTCGAATAAATGTACCATTCAACTATGGAATTGAAACACCGACAATCAAGATTCAAAACACAACACAACACAACACATTGTTTCATTAAGCCAACATATTTTCCTTCGGCCCATTTCTGTTTAGTATCGCGTCAAGGCCCAAAAATCAGTCCATCTAATAATTAGAATTTGAAAAAGTGCATTATTTTTCAGTACACAATATTCAGTAAAACCTTATTTCCTGTTTTATTATATTAAGAAAAATGAAAAAATAGTTCAACCCATCTGTGTGTGTGTGTGTGTGAGTAATTGACTTGCGTAAAGAAGACTTGAAAAAACAGAGAGGGAAAAGAGGGCATTCCATTTCCACCCACCGCCGATCCGATGGATCCAGACTCTGTCTCCAAGGCATTCGTGGAGCACTACTACTCCACCTTCGATTCCAATCGGTCCGGCCTCGCCAACCTCTACCAGGACGGCTCCATGCTCACCTTCGAGGGCCAGAAGATCATGGGATCCGCCAACATCGTCGCCAAGCTCACTGGTCTGCCCTTCCAGCAGTGCCAGCATCAGATTTCCACCGTCGATTGCCAGCCCTCCGGCCCCGCCGGTGGAATGGTCGTCTTCGTCTCTGGAAACCTCCAGCTCGCCGGCGAGCAGCACGTCCTCAAGTTCAGTCAGGTATTTCCTCCGATTCCGTTGCTATTGCTAGGCTTTCGCGATTGATTTGATTTGTGGAAATTTTGGTACGAGTGTGGTTGAAATTGTATTCTGATTGTTGCGATTTTAGTTAATTTGTTGAGTGTGCCTTATCCGATGGAAATTTTGGAGATAGATATTTTATCCACGAGATGAAGTAATTACGCAAATAGAGATATGATTGCACTTGATCCTTGGTCATCTGTGGCGTGAAAACAGTGGAATTGACGTGTGCAATACTTGATTGAGATTTAGTGCCTTTTATATAGGAACTAGGAAGTAAAAGGAATTGATTGTCTTGTAAATTTTGTTTGCCACGCAAGCTCGAGATCATGCACCTAGAAATGCTGAAGAGATTGTCTTCTATACATAGATTGAATAGCAAGCTCAAAAGGAAATTTCATATACTAGAATTCAATTGCTGAGTGTACCATGTGCATTTAAGGTTTGAAGCCGGAAATATCTAGAAATTCTCCGTGATATTGTTGTGGTATATCAATGAGAGATAGTTGTTTTCTGCTTGTCTTTTAGTTTTCAAGTTTCTGCCTGTTTGTTTATACATTAAGAAGAAGGTTATTGCAGTTTGAATGCAACTTCATCCTTTCTGGTTTCTTGCATGTTTATTGAACCAGATGCTGAAAATGCTGAGTGCTCTAAATTCCAGTTAAGCGCTGAATGCTGTTTGATATATAACCATAGAGGTTTCAGGTTGACCATTGTTTTTGTCCCTTTGAGAATCTTAAATACTGCACACATGATAGTAATCTCAAATTCAGGCATTGCAAGCAGTAATGTCTGGAAGACTGGAACTGTGTTTTCATGGTTTTATAGGTGTTTGTTTACTTGTGCACTATGCCAGCCTTGATCGTTATGTTGAGTATTTGGCTAGCCATGTAGTTGTGTAGATACATCTGAAATTACATATACACGATGAAGTAAAGTGCATGTGAACTCGATTATTTCATTGTTTGTGGCCAGCGTCCCACTTGGTGTGGAGCAAGGTCTAGGGTTTTGATTTTATCCCAATTCCTGATTGCTCATGTTTGGCTGATGAGTTGATTATAGGAAATGAATCTTTGAAATTCTTGTGTAGTTACAATTTAACTGGATGTGGAGACTTGAGATCCTGTTTGGTTTTGCATGTGTGATTAATACGTTTCTTAATTGAGTTCAGCCGTCTTCTAGTTCTTTTTTGTTCATTTTTTCTTCTTTTTATGCTTGCTATCTTCTTTTTATATTCCACCAAACGGAATGTTGAATCGCATGTTTAAGAAAGGTTTTCAGTTCCATGATGCATATTTTTCTTTGCGAATGTAATGTTATCTATGTTATTCACATGGATATGCTCTGGCAATGTGTGAAGAATGTAAGACCAGAATCCAGAAATTGTACTGGTGATTTCATCACTCACGAAGTTGATATCACAGCTTTTATTTACTCCTTCTCACAAAATTATAAAGTTATGTCAGGCTAGCGATAGTGTTAACCTCTAGAGATAAGTAGTTTGTCTAGCTTTTCTTCATGTGATTAAGAAGGCTTTCTGTATAGTAAGAAATTGAAAAATCGAATTCATATTACCTGTACCTAGACAGATGATGAGACTCATTTTCGTTGGATTCATCTCCCTTAATAGACAGCAACTGTTTTTCAAGATTTACATATGACAGCACTCTTGTGTTGGTTACCCCTGAAAATTATCATCTCAATTTCGCTCCTTGTGTGCTGTTGTGCAGATGTTCCACCTGATGCCAACTCCTCAAGGAAGCTTCTACGTGCTAAACGATATTTTCCGCTTGAACTATGCCTGAAGCTTGGTATTGCAAACCGAACACAAACAGGGTCTCAACTGAACTTGGTTTCCCTCTGATCGGTGTGTTCCAAAGTAAAAAAAAAGTGCTGCTATTCCAAAAGTAAGGATTTAGCTTCATTTGCTTGGGTGTTTGTGTATTCTTGACCAGTTATTTGTGGATATTTGAGACTGATTCCCAGTTGAGATGCGTTGCGTTCCATTACCATGACTTCACCCCCCCCCCCTCCCTCCTCTCCTTCCCTAGCATGTGCCAGAACTTTACATTTAGTTCATGCACCACATTTCATTCTCCATACTAAGTGTGGGCGGTGTTTACATGAAACGATTGTGATGTGAAAATTTTCCTTTATAAAAAATGAATATGTTTGTTGGCAGAGAAAAAGTGATGAATTATTTGCCACTGCCACTGCCACTGCCACTGCGTGCTCCGTCGCCACCTAACACCCTCTTCACCACCTCCCCCACGCAATTCCTATCATCACACACATCTCATTCCACCTTTCCTTGCTCCTGTCACTATCTCTAGTAACTCCATCGTCTTCTCACTAAGCATTGTGGTCCAACGTCAATTCCAGCTTCATCTCTCTTTCACCTAGCTTTATTTCTTTCTCAATTCCACCTTCCCCTGCTTCAACTTTATCTAAATCATTTTATTGTCTCAATGCTTCTGAATCGAAATTATCTGGCAACATACAAAATGAAACGATTCTCTCCAACAAAACCAACTTATCTAGAAGACCACCATCTTCATCTCCACTCCATTTGATAGCTTAAGACGCCGCCTCCATCCTCTGTTGAACCACTCAACCCTTTGGCAGAACATCTGGGTTCGAGCTTAGTACCCTTGAACAAATCGGAGACAAGGAGCAAGGAGAGGAGACACTAATACCTCCCACATTAAAAAAAATTTAATTATCTTTTGACATGGACAAATTGGAGGTCCGCCTAATATTGTCGTTTTAGCCATAGTCATCAATACATGTTTGCGCCACTTTGGCTTCACATTTGTTGGAAAACACTTTGTGACTTTTAAAATTTTGAAATCGCTCACAAATAGAAATATTGAAAATTAATGTTAAAACTTTCCCAAATCGAAAACTAAATAATATTAACTCAGATGGATAGATGACATGTAAAACCTCAAAATTGGATTATTAATCTCTTAAAAGACAAAACAGTACACTCTCAAACCCATACCACACATTTCCCAAAAGTGGCAATTTGTGTACCGTTGGAGGTTATTTGCTGACAAAAGTAGCATATCAGAATTTTGAATTGCCAAGCAACCAAATATCACTTGCTCTTCTATTCAAAATTATTTAAATACACTGAAATCAAGTCATAAAAGTGTGGTGTAAATCTCATTCGTATAGCTTGCCTTCATTTTCATAACCTATCTTCAATTAGTCATCATTCCTCTCTCTCAGATTGTTCTCTGTTTTATACATTCATCCTAAATCAAGTGTATAATAGTTGCAATTGAAGAGAAGCCCAAAAGATGTCGGATTGGGGCCCGGTATTCGTGGCGGTGGTGCTGTTTGTGTTGCTCTCACCGGGCCTGCTGATTCAGGTACCGGGCCGTAACCGTTTCGTGGAGTTTGGGAATTTTCAGACAAGTGGAGTTTCCATTCTTGTCCATGCCCTTATTTACTTTGCTCTTATTTGCATTTTCTTGTTAGCTATTGGAATCCATGTCTATATGGGCTAATCCTCTTCATATATTATTCTTCAATGTTGCTTTTTATTTTTATTTTTATTTTTATAATTGGATTCCAAGATGTAGTTGATGTCAATTAGTTCTTGTTTGATCTATAGAAATGTTATTTTATGGTCTTCTTTCTTGATTTGTGATTGGAAATTGAATTCATATGGACATCCAAATTCATATGCTTTTGTTCTGATTTGATGATTTATTTATCGATTCAAAAAATATTTGAGTCGAAACATTGGTATTTTTCCCACTAAAAATGGGTTCGGGAAATGAAGGATTTTATGAAAATGAATTGGGATCTTTATAATCTATTATCCTCTCATTTATGATCCATTTGATGGATTCTACAAACAATAGTACTACATGTTACATCAATATGAAATGCAATAAGTAAAATGCTTCGAAGGGGAGGGAGAAAATTAACCAATCAAGAGACAGAAAGAAAGGTAGTGGTATGAATCATGATCAATTAAAATAAAATAAAATAAAAAATTAGCCAAAACAACAAAATAAAATATCCAGATAATTACTCACTCTCACATTCTCTGCTGTCCTCTAGTTTACAAAATAAGGTGCACAAAAACAAGTTCAGACAAACCAAGAAAAAAAAAATCAAAGATTGTTCTTATTCTGAGACATCATTGAAAAGGGAAATGAGGTTTGCTCATTGTCACAAGTAAAACTGGGCTGGGCTGGGCATAGATATGATTATATGAATGTCGAGCGTAACGAGGAACAAAACAAGAAGCAAGCTCATGTTAAGGAATTCAACCGGTTTATTCTTACCGGGAAGCTGCAAAACTAGCCCCGGACACAGACATGCGAACAGTGCAGTGCCTCTCATTACAGAAAATCTGTCATTTTTAAATTTAGTTTTAGAGAGTTATGTTGCTGCAAAGTGTAGGGATCATACCACCATGACACTATTACTAGGACCTCTTTTGCTGTTACACCGCTTACTGAGTTGGCTCTCAGAGGAACACAAGCCATCTACAAAAAAGGGAAAACAAGATTACAGTGAACAACTAAGTACAAGAAACCCTAATCGGAACCCTAGCTATGTTCAAGTCTTTCACCAGACTTGAACAGTCTGTTAGGATCGTCGACTGCAACATTAGTTTGATATTGTCCGCTTTGGGTCACTCCCAAAAGGCCTCAAACTAATTGGGGTTGGACAGGAATTATATACACCTTCCAACTTCCCCTACTCATCCGATGTGGGATGGGTTTGTACCCCAACAAACCTCCCCTCAAACCGAGACCACATCGGGAACGCAGTCGACACGAACATGGGTCGTTCCAGCCCTGGCCCCTGGGTCATCCTGGGCCCCGACTCTAACTTTGAGTCCTTCAGGGCCCGACCCTAACCGGGGCTCATCCAGGCACAACCCATAGCCACCTGGGCTCTGATACCACTGCTTTGGAGCTTGCTTTAAACCATACAAGCTCTTCTTCAACTTGCATACAAGGTTTTCCATTCCTTTTACTATGAATCCTTCAGGCTGTGTCATGTACAACTCATCCTCCAAATCACCATGAAGGAATGCCGTCTTTACATCCATCTGATGTAACAATAGATTTTCTGCAACTACCATACTCAACACTAAACGAATAGTAGTTAGTTTCACAACAGGAGTGAACACATCTGTATAATCAATACCGTATCGTTGCTCAAATCCCTTGACAACCAGCCTAGCCTTGTAGCGCTTGCTACCATCAGCTTCACCTTTGATTCGATAGACCCACTTGCAATGCAATGCCTTTTTCCCTTTAGGAAGTTCCACAAGCTCCCATGTGCCATTTAGGAGAAGAGAGACAAACTCGTCATCCATGGCAATTTTCCACCTTCGTTTATCAGGGCCTTCTCCTGCCTCTGCATAACACTCGGGCTCACCACCATCAGTAAGTAACAAATAGAAATTAGAGGGCGAGTACCTATCAGGTGCACGTCGCTCTCTAGTCGATTTAGGCAGCGGAATAGTCGGTGGTGGAGTGCTTGGTTCTTCTTCAAGCACCTCTTCAGCATTCTGACTCTCCTTGCTCCCACTTGAGTTTGAGATGTCTAGCTCGACCACTTGTGGCTCAGAACTGCTGGGACTTGACGCCTCCAATCTATCCTTGTACAATACCTGTTCATTGAAGATGACATCTCTACTGCGAATAACCTTACGGTTCTGCTCATCCCAGAGTCTATAACCGAACTCATCGCCTCCATAACCAATGAACGTACACTTAATAGATTTAGCATCCAACTTACTTCTCTCAACGGAACTAACATGAGCATAAGCAACACAACCAAAGATGCGTAGGAAAGATAGATTTACCTCTTTTCCTGTCCAAACCTCCTCGGGTATCCGAAACTCCAAGGGAACTGATGGACCTCTATTAATTAGGAATGCAGCTGTGTTGACTGCATCTGCCCAAAAACTCTTTGGCAATCCACTTTTCAACCTCATGCATCTTGCTCGCTCATTCAACGTTCTGTTCATGCGCTCTGCGATTCCATTCTGCTGTGGAGTTCCTTTCACAGTTTTCTCCATGCGGATTCCATTCTCGGCGCAGAATTCCTTGAACTTTGCAAGTTCATATTCTCCTCCATTATCGGATCTTAGACACTTCACCTTCATCCCGGTTTCAGTTTCAACAAGGGCTTTCCATTTCCTGAAAGCGTCAAACGCATCGGATTTACTCTTCAGAAAATAAACCCATAGCTTTCGAGTAGAGTCGTCGATGAAAGTCATATAATATTCAGAGCCTCCTAGGGACTTCACAGGTGCTGGTCCCCATAGATCAGTGTGGACCATCTCCAACTTCTGTGTCTTCAATTTTCTGCCTCCTCTTGAGAAACTCACCCTTTTCTGTTTCCCAAACACGCAATCCTCGCACAGGCCAACTTCAACAGTTTTCAAGCCAGGCAGTAAACCTCTTGAGCACATTATCTTCATCCCTTTCTCGCTCATGTGGCCAAGACGACAGTGCCACAAATCTGCATTATTTGCCTCACTTGCAATATCAATGCAATCTTTGGAGTTAGTTGTGGTATACAACGTACCCTCCTTCTTACCTCGAGCTACTATCATAGCTCCCTTGGTAATCTTCCAATTGTTGCAGCCAAACGTCACGGTGTACCCTTCTGCATCAAGCTGCCCAATCGAAATCAAACTTCTCTGCAATCCAGGAATGTGTCTGACTCCATTCAGTTTTATTACAGATCCATTGGACGTCACTACCTTCACGTTTCCCTTTCCCACGATATCTAAGGGCTTGTCATCAGCCAGATGTACCTTCCCAAAATCGCCAGAAACGTAGTCTTCCATTATCTCCACATTGCTGCAGGAGTGAAACGACGCCCCAGAATCCAATACCCACGATTCCATCGGACTACTGACGCTCAAGACCAACGCCTCGCCATCGTCATCAGACATGGTAGCGTTTGCTGTCTTCTTGTCCTTCTGATCCTTATTCTTATACTTCTTCGGTGCCTCACACTGATTTCTAAAATGCCCAAACTCATCACAATTCCAGCATTTAACTTTATCCAAATCCTTATTGGATTAACTCCTTCCTCTGGAATTTGATCTTCCACGATTTTGCTTTCCCTTCGATCTGCCTCTCTGTTCTGTATTCAGTGCTGATCCCGAAGTAGAAGATCCTGATTCTCTCCGGCGAACTTCCTCTCCAATCATCAGATCTCTTACTCTGTCAACTGTTAGTTTTGTCTCTGCAGCAGTAACTGTTGTCACTGTGCCAGCCCAACTCTCAGGCAGAGACGATAGCAAAATCAGGGCACGAATTTCATCATCGAATTTTATATTAACCGAGTTCAGTTGCGAAGTAATCATGTTGAACTCGTTGAGATGTTGTTGCACCAGCTTTCCCTCTTGCATTCTAAAATTAAACAATCGTCTAATCAGATGTACCTTGTTTGCCGTTGATGGTTTCTGATACATGTCCTCCAAGATCTTTATCATCTCCTTTGTCGACTTTGCTGCAGTCGTGTGATAAGCCACATCCTTGGACAACGATAGCCTAATCGCGCTCATCGCTTTTCTGTCCAGCAGCTCCCACTCCTCATGTTCCATCTTTTCGGGTTTGGTTTTTAAAGGCTTCCAGAGATCTTTACCGTACAGGTAATCCTCAATCTGCATCTTCCAAAATCCGAAATCAGATCCATCGAACTTCTCTATAGCAATTTTCTCGTCGATCCCCATCGTGATTTCTGACTCTTAAACCCTAGGCTTTGATACTAGTTGTTGGGAAATAAACACAGGCAATCACGAATATGAAAGAGAATGAACACAAGAAGTTGTTTACCCAGTTCGATACAATGTGTATCTACGTCTGGGGGCGATGCCAAGCCAGGGATTTCACTATATAATTTCAGGATAAGCATACTTTAACAATGAGGGAGCACCTCTATTTATAAGCAACTAGAGAGCCTTAATTCTAGTTAAACTAGGAAACATATTCCATAAGGAAATATCTTTTAAGGAATAAATCTATTACAAGGAAATATACTTCAAGGAAACAAATCCTAAATATGGTAGGAGATATTTTAGGCTCCATAATTAACAATCTCCCACTTGGAGACTAACAACTCCTAAACAACCATTTCCTCGTGACCTCATCCCTTCATCCGCTTAGCATCGCCTAACCTTCTCTTCAAGTTCCAAGGCCAATTGAAGCTATGCATAGCTTCAATTTCTCTAAGGTCACCACCTTAGTAAACATGTCTGCAGGATTCTCACTTCCAAGTATCTTCACAAGTTGCAGGATTTTCATCTCCACTAGGTGTCGGATGTAATGATATTTCAACTCCACATGCTTTGTCCTAGAATGAAACGCTGGATTCTTCGCCAAGAAAATAGCACTCTGACTATCACTGTAGAGTATGCTACTCTTGTTCTCCTTCCCAAGTTCATCTAAGAAACTCTGCAACCACACCATCTCCTTGCTTGCCTCTGTCGCAGCTACATATTCAGCCTCCGTAGTAGACAAAGCAACAGTCTTCTGCAACTTAGAAGTCCATGAAATAGCAGTACCACCATAAGTAAATACATACCCGGTTGTGCTTCTTCTCCCATCAAGATCATTGGACGCCAAGTCTGCATCCACATAACCTGACAGCTCGACATTCTTGCCATTGAAACATAAGACGCTTTCTGTAGTACCTCTCAAGTATCGAAGGATCCATTTAACTGCTTCCCAATGTTGCTTGCCCGGATCACCCATGAACCGGCTCACTACTCCCACTGCTTGTGCAATATCAGGCCTCGTACACACCATTGCATACATAATACTGCCAATTGCTGAAGCATAAGGAATTTTCTTCATTTCAGCACGTTCTTCTTTTGTACTCGGCGACTCCTTCTTCGACAGCTTAAAGTGACTGCCCAAAGGCACACTTACTGGCTTCGAATTATCCATGTTGAATCTTTCCAAAACCTTACCAATGTAAGCAGCTTGCGAAAGATACAATTTTCCTGCCGCCTTGTCACGCTCGATTCTCATGCCCAAAATTTGATTAGCCTCTCCAAGATCTTTCATGGAGAATCGTTCAGACAATTGCCTTTTCAACTTATCCATCTCCTTTTGATCACCTCTTGCGATCAACATATCATCAACATATAATAACAGAATAAGATAGCTCTTGTCAAACCTCTTGTAGTAACAACAATGGTCAGCGTAGCATCTTTTATAGCCAATCTCCATCATGAATCCATCAAACTTCTTGTACCACTGCTTTGGGTCACTCCCAAAAGGCCTCAAACTAATTGGGGTTGGACAGGAATTATATACACCTTCCAACTTCCCTACTCATCCGATGTGGGATGGGTTTGTACCCCAACAAACCTCCCCTCAAACCGAGACCACATCGGGAACGCAGTCGACACGAACATGGGTCGTTCCAGCCCTGGCCCCTGGGTCATCCTGGGCCCCGACTCTAACTTTGAGTCCTTCAGGGCCCGACCCTAACCGGGGCTCATCCAGGCACAACCCATAGCCACCTGGGCTCTGATACCACTTGTTAGGATCGTCGACTGCAACATTAGTTTGATATTGTCCGCTTTGGGTCAAGCCCGCACGGATTTGTTTTTGGGTCACTCCCAAAAGGCCTCAAACTAATTGGGGTTGGACAGGAATTATATACACCTTCCAACTTCCCCTACTCATCCGATGTGGGATGGGTTTGTACCCCAACACAGTCAAGCTCCTCCGATTAATGCCTGCACACTAAGTAAACACGTTAGTAACCCAAACAATGATCCCGAAGGATCTAACACAGAACAGACAACACAAGGTCAGAAACAACATGATGTGGCTCAGGCCACAACAGCGACTACACCAGGCCAAGAACCTCCCCACAGCTTCTACCAAGAGTCACAAGGCGAAGAGAACCGTCGAACTTCGGTGTCCAGCTCTACCGCGTCACCGACTACTGCCAGCACCGACCTCCTCACACACAAACCTTCACTACTCACACGGATCTCACCAAGACTACACAAGATTCCTCACACTACACATCAGCCAGGTCCAGATCTGAAACCCTAGGTCAGATCCAACTCCAGAACTCAGCAGGAAACCGAGAGAGTAACCACACTCAAGATCTTCACCGATTGAACTAACTAAAACATAGATTCAATGGTAGAAACCAAAGATCTGAGGAGATGAACGGAGGAAACCATCTCTGATGAAGTGAGAGAAAGAAGAGAGAAGGGAGAGCTCATCACAGAAGGGAGAGAGAGAGAGTGAAGTGAATAATGAGAGGAAACGAAACGGCTGGCTTGACTTACTCTCATTAAACAAGCACAACCCTAAGATCAACGACTAGCATTGGAGATCCGCGTGGAGCAGCCACGCGACGGCCATCGGGACAAGTAAGTAAGTAGCGGGCCTCATAAGGAAAATGGGCTGCTCATATTCAGACTGGGCCTGAATTAATATCAGCCCAATCAATTTGGTCTACCAAATTCAACATTCTCCACCTTGGACCACATTGAGAGCACATGGGAAGAGCCTTAGTCTACAAGGTAATCCAGAACACCAGAGAACCAAGGTTCATTAGTAATGGACTACCAGGTTGCCTAATAATGCAAGAGGTTTGCACCTCAAGATAATTTAGGTCTTTATCTGCCTTTAGAGACTAGATGGCCACAGCCAATTAGTCTATAAGGACTTATCACCCCATGACATGCACATGCTCATCCAAAATCAAAATGCAACCTTTTGATGCATGAGAGCAATTTATCCACAGAAAGACACTTTGTACCCATGTCTGCAGGATTAGAATCAGTATGCACTTTGTGTAACAAAACTTCATTTTTATCCACAACATCTCTAATGAAATGGAACCTAACATCTATATACTTAGTTCTATCATGGAAAACAGGGTTTTTACACAACTGAATGGCAGACTGACTATCTGAATATAACATAGGAGATGTTTTAAGAAACTTGAGTTCAGAGAGAACTAAAGGTGCCCACGGTTCCGGAACTGCCTGTTCCGGTTTTGGAAATTGTCGAACCGGAACTGAACCGCGAGGGTGTTTCGCGGTTACGGTTCCGGTTCCAAATCGGTGGTTTTCCGATGGTTTTTTACGATTTTTAATGGTTCCAAACCCTCGGTTTTTTGCGGTTCCGGCTTGGTTTCACGGTTTTCCGACGATTTTTTGCGGTTCCAATTTGGAACCACCCGGAACCGGCGGTTCCGGCACGGCCTTGGTTCGAAAATTTTTGAACCTGAACCGAACCACGGTTCAAAAATCAACGGTTTCGGTTTGGGTAAATTCTCACGGTTTCGGTTCGGAACCGTAACCGGCGGTTCGGTAAACCTTGGGCAGGTCTAGAGAGAACCCCCTTTAACCAAAATGCTTCCTTCATAACCTCTGTAATGGCTATATATTCTGACTCTGTAGTTGATAAGGCTACAATATGTTGGAGTTGGGATTTCCAACTGATGTAGGACCTGCAAACTATAAACACATAGGAAGTGGTAGACTTCCTCTTATCTTTGTCATTAGCATAGTTGGAGTCCACAAAACCACAGAGCTCAACACCAGGTTCACACTTAGAGAAACATAGACCATATTTAGCGGTATTTTTCAAGTATCTAAGCAACCATTTAAGAGCTTCCTAATGTACAGGGCCTGGATTAGACATGTATCTACTCAAGCAAGAAACAACATATGCAATATCAGGCCTAGTACTAACCATGAGATACATAACAGATCCTATAGCATTAGCATAAGGAATCTTCTTCATAGAGTTGATTTTGGATTCAGTTTTAGGACAAAGGTCCTTACTCAGCATAAAATGTGCAGCCAAAGGAACAGAAGCAAGTTTAGCACCAAGCATATTAAACTTTTCAAGGATTGTTTGCACATAAGGTTCCTGGTGGAGCACAAGGGTTGAGGATTTCCTATCCCTGAGGATATTGATTCCCAAAATTTTTTTTGCATCACCAAGATCTTTCATGTCAAAATTTTCACATAAAGCAGATTGCACATGCTTAATAGACTTAATGTAGGGACCCACGATGAGCATATCATCAACATACAATAGCAACAACACAGGAGTTTTATCCAAGTTTTTAACATACAGACAAGCATCAAAGGTACTTCTCACAAAGCCTAACTTTTGCATGCAAGTATTAAACTTGATATTCCACTGCCTAGGAGACTGTTTCAGACCATACAGAGCTTTCTTAAGCAAACACACATGATTAGGAAAATTAGGATCAACAAACCTTCAGGCTGTTTCATATAAATAGGCTTATCTAAATCACCATGAAGGAAAGTGGTTTTAACATCCATCTGTTTCAATTCTCAATTAAAGTGAGCAGACAAAGCAAGCATCATTCTCACCGTAGTAAACTTAACCACATGAGCAAAAATCACAGTAGTAAACTTAACCACGAGCAAAAATTTCAGTATAATCAATCGCCTCTTGCTGAGTAAAACCTTTGGCAACCAACCTTGCCTTGTACCTAAGCCCATCTATTTCATCTTTCAACTTAAACAGCCACCTGCAATCAACTACAGAGGCACCAGGAGGCAAAGGCACAAGGATCCAAGTCTTATTGACAAATAAAGAATGAATTTCTTCTTTCATGGCTTTAAACCACATATCTCAGAACTTAGATTTCTGAGCCTGCTTATAAGATTGAGGCTCAGTACCATTAGATTCAAACACATTGAAAGCTAAAGCAATTAAGTTTATACATTGACCAACAAACCTGTTAGGAGGGTTCACAACCCTTCTAACTCTGTCGCTAGTTAACTGATAGTCATGTAAATCTGGATTATTATTGGATTGTGGCTCATTGTCAATAGTAGGTTCAGGGATTTGGGTATCTTGAGGGTCCGGGGAGATAGTATCAGGGTTTATAGGGGAGGAGTTCCACACCTGCTCCACCTCAGTGGAAGCACCATTGCCCTGAGACTCCACACACTTGAGGGTCCCTCCTTAGAAGGCTCCACCTCACTAAGAGGTTCACCATCTGAGGCTGGAGAAGTAGGGGAACTAGAGGACACCTTACAAGAGAAGTCTTCTTCATTGAAGATGACATCCCTACTGATAACCACCCTAACCTAGACTCTATACCCCTTAACACCCTCTGGATACCCAAGGAAAATCCCATTTTTAGACCCTGGATCAAGATTATCATTCTTAGAGTGAATGAAAGCACTACACCCAAACACCCTTAGGTGTGACAGATTGGGTTTTCTAATAGAAACAACATACTCAGGACACTTGCCCTTTAAGAGGACATAAGAAGACCTATTTATCAAATAGCAGGCAGTGTACAGATCTTCACCCTAAAATTTCTTTGACAAACCACTTTTGGATAAAAGACATCTTACTTTTTCAAGCAAAGTCCTATTCATCCTCTTAGCAACACCATTTTGCTGAGGGGTGTAAGGAGTAGTCATATGCCTCTTAATCCCCTGCTTTTGACACAAATAATCCATTTGAGCATTACAAAACTCAAGGCCATTATCTGTCCTAATAGCCTTGATTCTATTTCCAGTTTGACTTTCAATTAAAACTCTCCAGTTTGAAAGACATCAGACTTATGTTTTAAAAGAAAACACTAAACTTTTCTTGAAAAATCATCCACAATGGACAAGATATATACTGCCCCAGAGTGGGTAGTGATAGAGGCAGAGCCCCAAACATCCATATGAAGGTACTCTAAGACAGAGTGACTGATATTTTCAGTCACTGGGATAGGGAAATAAACTCTATGTTGCTTTCCCAACACACAAGTTTCACAAAAGGGAAGTTCATTTTTGAAATCCAACTCACTCAAAATCTCAGAATTTTTCAAAAGTTTTAACCCCTTTTGACTCATATGCCCAAGTCTATTATGCCACAATAGAGTTTTATCCATTTTAACCAGATTTACACTGTGATCATAATTAGTCAGAGGCTTAGCAGTACACACATACAGATTACATTTCTTAACAGCTTTAAACAGGCATAACACACCCTTCATGATCCTCATAATTCTCTGCCCCCATTTACCCTCAAAACCATAAGTTTCAAGACAGGAACATGAAAGCAAATTATAGCTCAGATTAGGCACATATCTCACATTATTTAAAGTCAGCAGGTAACCATTCTCAAACTTCAAACACATAGCCAATTCCAATAATTTTACACTTCTTGTCATTGGCCATTGACACAAAAGCATTTTCAACAGGTTTGAGAAAAGTGAAGGAGTCTTTGAAAGGACTTATGTGGTAGGTGCATCCTGAATCAATTAGCCAGTCATACTTGGTAAAGAAGCACTCAGAGGCAGAGTTAACAGAAAACACATCATGATTCATAAAACACACTTCATCAGAAGCATCATCTTTGGCCAAATTAGCAACAGACTCAAGCTGGTTGTTATTATTGAGTTTCTTACCTTTCTTAGGTTTAGTACATTTAGCCTTATAATGGCCAACTTCTCCACAATTAAAACATTTCCTTTTAGCTTTAGGGTCTTTGCTTTTAGACCTAGATCTGCCTTTGCCTTGCTTCTTACCATTTCCATTAGAATTGCTGCCATTCCCTCTAGATTGAGACCTCCCTCTTACATTCAAAGCCTTAGTTTGAGAAGATTTGGAGTTGTTATTTTCTTTAATTTCGAATTCCTTTGATTTTAAAGAAATAATAATGAGGTCTAGAGGGGCATCATCCCTACCATACTTAATGGCAGCCTTAACATCACCATAAGTATCATGGATGGCATTTATGAGAGCAATGCTAGTATACTCATCAATATTTTTGTCCCCGGATCTTTTAATATATTGGACAAGTTTCTGAAAACGGTCAATGTTATCATCAATGTCTTTTGAAAGGTACATCCTAGAGGACATGAAGGTTTCAGTGAAAAGGGTATCTAGCATTTTCCACATCTCAGAGGCAGATTCCACAGACCCAACCTGAGGCAGATTCCACAGACCCAACCTTTCTAATCACAGAGTCAGAAAGATTTAAGATTATAGTTGACCTGACTAATTCATTCATTTCAGCCACTTTCTCAGCAGACTCAGTATCAGGGATAATCCCCTTTACAGCATTGAAAACTTTATGCTGAATCAAAATACATTTTACCTTTTGTTTCCAAGTAACAAAATCATTTTTCCCATTAAAAGGGACTATGCCCACAGGTTGAGACATTTTGAAAAGAAGTTTTACACACACCAAAGAACCCAACACACATAAGGCACAACAATCAACCCTGCTTTCACAAAAGGTGAACTTAAACACAGAACAGTCAAAGAGTCCACCAAGAACAGATATGCAGGGATTTTTCATGCAGGAAGATCACAAATGCAGATTACAGCAAGCACACACACACAGGCACACACATCCAAAATGATTCCAGACTCAGAAATCCAGTCAGAGAGTGTTCCTCCCTATCTGTCACGTGTACCCCGATAGGAGGATTTCCCAGTTTACAATCACCCAATGTATGAGGGCGCAGGGGGTCACTCAAGGCAGTTAAAGGCACAGGGTGGATAGGTAATTCACACTTAGACACAAGAAGCTTTTCTGGAATGCACACTTTGGATACCAAGCAAGCAGAAAGCAGCAACTAAAATGAGGAAGCATGAGAGGAACTGTAAACCATCAAGATCATGCAATCAAACAAGAGCAATGAATCCTAGACCGCGACAAGCGGTATCTACCAGAAACAACTACCCACACCTAAAACTAGAAAACAATAAAAGTTTTAGGGTTCAACCAATATACCAGAGCGGGGTCCTAGATCAGGAACACCCGACTTACCTCAGAGCCTACACCGGAGGATGAGCTTTCCTCTGACGAGCCCACCTCCTTTAATTTTTAGCGACCTAAGCATGCCACTGTGATCCCCCTGTGGCTCTGATACCACTTTAGGGATCAGGCCACCATGACACTATTACTAGAACCTCTTTTGTTGTTACACCGCTTACTGAGTTGGCTAGACCTAGAGGAACACAAGCCAGCTACAAAAAAAGGGAAAACAAGATTACATTGAACAACTAAGTACAAGAAACCCTAATCGGAACCCTAGCTATGTTCAAGTCCTTCACCAGACTTGAACCGTCAAGCTCCTCCAATTAATGCCTGCACACTAAGTAAACACGTTAGTAACCCAAACAATGATCCCGAAGGATCTAACACAGAACAGACAACACAAGGTCAGAAATAACAGGATGTGGCTTAGGTCACAACAGCAACTACACCATGCCAAAAACCTCCCCACAGCTTCTACCAAGAGTCACAAGGCGAAGAGAACCGTCGAACTACGGTGTCCAGCTCTACCGCGTCACCGACTACCGCCAGCACCGACCTCCTCACACACAAACCTTCACTACTCACACGGATCTCACCAAGTCTACACAAGATTCCTCACACTACACATCAGCCAGGTCCAAATCTGAAACCCTAGGTCAGATCCAACTCCAGAACTCAGCAGGAAACCGAGAGAGTAACCACACTCAAGATCTTCACCGATTAAACTAACTAAAACATAGATTCAATGGTAGAAACCAAAGATCTGAGGAGATGAACAGAGGAAACCATCTCTGATGAAGTGAGAGAAAGAAGAGAGAAGGGAGAGCTCATCACAGAAAGGAGAGAGAGAGTGAAATGAATAATGAGAGGAGAGGAAACGGTTGGCATGACTTACTCTCACAAAACAAGCACATCCCTAAGATCAATGGCTAGCATTGGAGATCCACGTGGAGCAGCCACACGGTGGACATCGGGACAGATAAGGCCATCCGCAACGCTGTCTCTTAACCGTCTCATCTCTTAACTATTCATGGGCCCACTGTACTTTTCACTCCATCTCTTAACTAAGAGACAACACCTGCAACCCTCCATCTCTTAACCGTCTGTTAACCATCTCATCCCTTAACT
Source organism: Salvia splendens (assembly GCF_004379255.2). Taxonomy (NCBI): domain Eukaryota; kingdom Viridiplantae; phylum Streptophyta; class Magnoliopsida; order Lamiales; family Lamiaceae; genus Salvia; species Salvia splendens. Next base: position 5,669,329 of record NC_056045.1, on the reverse strand, counting down.
ATTCATTCAATTTCATTTTTTATTTTTATTTCCAACAAATTCATTTAATAAAATAAAATTACAACTTAAAATCCTAAAAAAAATACATAATTAAATTCCTAAAAAAATAAATAAAAAAGACATAATTTAAAAAATACATAATTTAAAACTCAAAGAAGCAGAAGAAAGAGTTGTAAGTCCAGGATCGCCTTTGGGGCAGCGCGGCTTCCTTCGCCTCCCTACGTTGATCTTCTTCTAGCGATTCTTCCATTATTTGACGCATTTGCTCAAATGAATCTATGAATGGATTAAATTTGGGAGAAGAATAAAAGAGATGATTTGAGATGAAAATTAGAGAGGAAAGAGAGATGATTTGAGATGAATAGATGTGTGTTTGTGTGTGTAATGATAATGAAAGAGGAGTATTTATACAATAAAAAAAGAAAAAATAATAAAAAATTTAAAAAGTAACCGTTGAATGGTCATATTACCGTTTTTTAATTTTTTTAATTTTTTTAATTAAAATCGTTTTTTTAAAAAAAATGATTTATTGCGTCAGCGTGACGACGCCCACTCGCGGGCCAGCGAGTGGGCGTCACGCCTAGCGCCAGGGCAAGCCACGTGGCGCTGGCGCGCCAGCCGTCTCGGAGGGACGAGACGAGACGCTGCAACACGTCTCTTAACCGTCTCGTCTCGGAGAGACGAGATAAGAGACGGTTAAGAGATGCGTTGCGGATACTCTAAGTAAATAGCGGGTCTCATAAGGAAAATGGGCTGCTCATATTCAGACTGGGCCTGAAGTAATATCAGCCCAATCAATTTGGTCCACCAAATTCAACACAAAGGTATAAAGATTTTATGCAAGAAGAAAGATTGAAGAGGAATATCGAAAAGTGTGTACTGTGAAAGTGGATCACTTCTTCGAGATGTGAGAATCCCATAAAAGTAACACGAATATTAGAAAAACAAATGCTATTTCAACTTTTTCTCTTTGTTTATCAAGTCTTTCCACTACTTTTTTTTCTTTGTTAATTTTCATGATAAATTTGGGTAGAATTTGGTATGTAGTGACATCTACTAACATATTGATTACTACATTACAACACAAAAAGATTTATACAAACACCACTTCTATTTATTCAATTCATCAACTAGCATTTTTAGTGCATCCAAGTATTTTCTTTCGAATCTCAAATTGAACAACCAAAAAGATTAAGCTATAGTAAAACAATTGATTCGAGAATGTGAAGGGCGCATCTTGAGAGAATCCCTCACTTTCTTTTTGAAGATAAACTCTATTTATTCATCTACAATTCTTGCTCCTTTTTGCTCTACCATCTCATTCTCTACAGCAATGGCGGACTGGGGGCCTGTGCTTGTGGGAGTTGTACTCTTCGTATTTCTGCAGCCGGGGCTTCTCTTCCAGCTCCCCGGAAACACCAAGCAGATTGAGTTTGGTAGCACCAAAACCAACGGCAAAGCTATCATGCTCCACACCCTCATCTTCTTCGCTTTTTACGCCCTTTTAATCCTAGCCGTCCATGTCCACATCTACACCGGCTAGGCTAATCCATCTCTACTTTGTTCTTAGTGTCTTCTTGTTGTTGCTTTGTTTCTTATTTCTGTTAGCTTTGTATTGTGATTGATGGAATGGATTTTGGCTTGCTGTCTGTCTTGTTATCCCGTGGCTCGGTTTGAATTGCTTCGTATGTTGTGATGTTTGATGTTTGTATGTGTTCCTCGTTTGCTTGTCTGTCTGGTAGTACCCATCTTTGGCTGTCTTGTTGTCGACCGTTGGAGAGGTCTTGTCTTGTTTTGTTGGTCTTGGAGGGTAAGGGATGTTGCGTTTGTCCTTGCTTCTGTTACTTGACTTGTCATTTTGTGGCTCGAGCATTTTACTTTTAATCTAAAAAAAAAAGGCTGCTATATGCGTTGATCATGTGTTTATGTTGAAATAGAAGATCCATTATCATTTATCAATCATCATTAGCAACTATAATGATGCTAGAAATTTACATAACAATAACATTCATAATTGGAAAAATGTAAAAATCCTTGGTTGCTCTCCATTCTTTGATCAACAACATCAAGAATTCTCATGGTATACTATACCCACCCCCAAAAGAGAAGAGGAAAACATGAAACAACATAGAAATAAACTTTAAAGAGAAAAATTGTCAGCCAGCATGTATATGAACTCCAATTGCAACAACCACAATAGTGTAGATACAAAAATACAAGATGGCATGAATCAAGATGGAGATTCCACTAGTGTACATGTTGCCGAACTCGATCACCCTCGTCCTTGCCGGTAGCTGGAAGAGCAGCCCCGGAGAGAGGAGGATGAACATCGCCACAGCCACCACCACCGGCCCCCAATCCACAATCATACTAGCACAAATCGAATCGACTTAGGGCTGAATCGAGTCAGAACAATCTTGGTACTAGTGAATATAGGGGGAAAATGTCTTGTTGTGGTTTGTTTGGGATTTGGCAATGGTTCTTGGAAATATGTAGGGGAATAGATGAGTTAGTGAGGTGAGTGATATTTCTTAATGAAGAAGGTGTGGAATGATGCTAATCTTGAAGGGGAAAAGGTGACGGTGTGATTTAAAAAAGGAGGAAAGTATATGTTTTGTGTAGATAATGGAATTCCTTTATGTGAATTAAAGCTAGCGATAAATAACTTTTTTGATACAATTATGGTACACATAAAATGGCACTTTTCCTACATTTGTTTTTTCTCGACAATTATTAGGTGGAAGCTTATCACATCCACATTTTAGAAACTAAAAGAACTTGGGAAAGTTGGGGAATTTTGGACAATGTAAATGCTTAATTCAGCTTTCTTACATACCAAGAAACGTGCAATGGTGTAATACGACACGTGTTCCATGAATTATTATTTGGTTTGACATTTATATATTTTAATTCATCACACAAATTTAAAGATATATTCATATTTTACTATTATTAAAAGCACTATTGTTTCCAAAATAAATAATTATATATATTTAACACATCCTTAACTATTTTAATTCATAATGATAATTCAATAATTGAACATATGTCGATATTATATGGGACTGTTTTGACATCTTATTAAGATATGTTCAAATAGTATTATTAGAATTCAATTTTATTATGTTCGTCAAAACATGAGTATATGTTAGGATCAGCGATTTCACTTAATTTAATATTTAACGAATTTACTTCTGGAGCGAATTCTTGTTATTAGTCAATATTTTCTGTGATACTATCAAAAATTTCCGTAACTTGTAGTTGGTCAATTTTATCTTTCAATTATCTTTTTCGTTCTATCGTTTTTTTTATTTCTTTTGAAATTTTACACTCCCTTCATTCCATAAATATGAAACATTTGGATTTCGACATGGAATTTTATGTAGTGTTGTTTTGTGAGTTAATGAAGAGAGAGTAAAGTAAGAGAGCTGAAAAAGTAGAGAGGATGTTGTTTTCATTTTTAGAAATGTTACTTTTAATGGGACAATCTAAAAAGAAAAACGTTTCATTTATAGTGAGAATGAGGGGTACTAATTGTGAGGTTTTTGGATCTATGATGCGTGTGTTATGTTTGAAAATCTAGATATATAATGAGAAGATCAGGAATCATGCAGTTTTCATTTATTCTAGCATTATGTATTTGTGGATTTGTAACATAATTATGGACGAAGAACTATACGTGGAAATTAAATAGTCCAAAACCTTATTTTTGGGATAGTGGCAAAGTGATATAATCCCTCCGCTATATTTTAAAATTTTCAAGTTTACTATTAAGTGTTTTATTTTAGAATTACATAGTATCCAATTTCAATAAGTTTTGTAATTTTTGCAAATAAGATTACTTGAATAGACAAAGGTAATCAAAACATTATTATAGTAGTTATTATTATTGAGAGAGTTGTGATATAATATAATCATATATAAAAGATGAAACGCTATTATTTCCAGTCGGATTCAAAACCTGCACTGACCCTATACTGGTAAGAAGCAAGCGCTTCGAGGAGATCTTCTTCACCAAAATCAGGAAATAATTTATCAGAAAAATAGAATTGTGAATAGGCCAACTGCCACATAAGGAAGTTGCTAAGTCTGAGTTCACCGCTTGTCCTTATCAACATATCAGGGTTAGGGAACTGTCCGATGTTGGTCATCAATTCTTGTTCCAACATTGCTTCGTCGATCTCGCTTGTTTGTAGAGTCCCACGTTCTACTTTCTTCGCTATGATTTTGGCTGCCTCTACGACGTCGTTCCGCCCGCTGTAGCTCATTGCCATTACAAAATGCAGCCCTTTGTTAGTACGACTCATCTCCTCAGCTTTAGATATTGCAGACTGTAGAGACTCCGGCAGCCTTGATTTCTCCCCGATTGCAGAAAATCGAATATCATGTCTGTTGGAAAAAATGAAATCAAGACTGAGAATTTCGGCGAATTTAATCCCAAATTTAGAAAGACATGTGAATTGAGTTCCTTTTTTTGAAATCTCTCGTTGTGGGGATACAAAATAGTGAATTTGACTTACCTTGTCATGAGGTCTTCCACGAGTGATTGTATGAACTCTTCGAAAGTTGTCATCAAGAATGCAATTTCCATCTGTAGGAAACGAGTTTTAATTAGTTGTAGATGCAAACTACCTCTCTCCACAAAAATGGTTGTAGATAAGCAGAATTTTAATGCAAAATTGATAAAGTAAGGAAGAGATATAGAGGAAAAAGTGGTTTGAAATTAGGGTGACTATTCAGTTTACGATTCGGCTTTTTGGAAATATCAAACCAAATTGAAAAACCAAAATATTGTGAAAAAAAAACTGAGTCGAACTGAATTATCTTAAAATCCGGACCCAATATATAAACCAAAATCGAACCGTAAAAACATATCCGAACTGAAAAACTGAAACTGCATAAATATATCCCAAAATTCCGAAAAACCAAAATTCAAACTACAAAACTAAACTCGAAAAATTGAAATAATGTAGCGGATGGTGGAACTGATAGATGATAAAGTAAGAAGGAGAAAAAAAATTCATAGATAGATATAGTATATTTTTATGAGACGAATGAAAAAGAAAATTTAGCTTATTTCTATGGAACAGACGGAATATAAAATGAAACCCCATATGGTTTTTGTCATGCTATCAAAGTAGATTGGCGCTTATTACGAGTTGGAACTTCAATTAACCCAATAAAATATTTGAGATGAAATGAAAAAAATTACTGGCCCAATAATATATCTAGCCTTTAAATGGAGGGTCAGTCCAACCTAACCATAAAGGGTGCATCTGGAATCTGCGCCATATAAAAATCTTTTCCGGCGTTTGTGTATATACTACAAAATCCTTTATCCAATTCTTACGTTGGACACAAAAATAATTTATGTTGGAATCCGAAATAGGGTTTCTTACCAAAAAAAAATCGTTTTCTTATTCTTAGTGTGGGGTCTAAAAATTGAAATTACTATAGAAATGGACTTACTCTAGAGCGATTCCAATTTTCAGTGGAGAAAGCATAGGCAGTGAGCATCTTTATTCCAAGGTTGGAGCAGTTGTAAGTTAGGTATTTCAAATTGATGCGACCACTTTTATGACCATCTTGAACTGCAAGCCCTCTCTTCTTCGCCCACCTTCCATTTCCGTCCATTATAAGAGCCACGTGTTTCGGCATGAATTCTTGATTCAGATATCCGCGCAATCGGATCACCTCATTCTCACGAGCACCGTTGGGCCACTCTCCGGTTGTTGTTTTTGTAGCACGGCAAGGCTTCAGTGAAGACATTGAATTGTGAAATAACACCAAAGGTATCATATCTATTAATCTAGCTATCTCTTGTTTGAGTACTTGGCTTTTTTCTTTATGCTATACCAATATTTAGTTAAACCTTCTACTTCTTAAATATTGCTACTTTTTTCTTTATAGGGATGTACTTAAAGGTACATTATATACATGTGTTTTTAGCAATTTTAGTAGTTTGTAGGGAAGCCAATTTGGCGGCTCTAGTGTAGATACACACTAGTACACTCTAATTTGAAATATGAAACTTGTTTTGCAGAAGAAGAAATGGTGACTACAATTTAAAATAGTACTACCAAACTCGTTTCTATCACCATTAATTTTGTGAATAGAGTAGTTAATTATGTTGCATTTTAACCTAACGTGAAAACTTTATATGATTTTAATTTAACGGTGTTTACTAAGAGCATCCACAACGCGGTACGGAATCGTCCCGCGTTCCGTGCCGGACGGACGAAACGCCCGCAAGACGCGTTGCGGCACACCGTCCCGCCCCAGAACCGTTCCCATCTTGTCTCGTAACCCGTCCCTGAGTGTCTCGCATCACGCAGGGACGGGCTGTCACGCCACGCGCCATGGCGACGTGGCGCACCCCTGCGCCATGCGTGGCGCCCACTCGCCGGCCCGCGAGTGGGCGTCGTCACGATGACGCAATAAATCTTTTTTTTTTAAATTCGAATTTAAAAAAAAAATTGTAAACGATAATATTACAGTTTATATCCGTTTTTTCTTTTTTTAAAAATTTTTTACTCTATAAATACTCATAATTCATCCTCATTTCACGCACAACTACACATCTATTCTTCCTAAATCAACTTCATTTCCTCTCCAATTTTCATCTAACATCTCATCACAAAATGTCCGGCGACGACAACTCTGGGGGTGGCGGCTTCGGCGGGTGGGATCTCAACACGTTTAACGATTGGGAGACCATGTACAACATACTGGGTGTTCCGGTTCGTCGATGCCGAGCACCCAGGGTTCGGCGACGCCGGGTGGGTACCAACCACCCACTTTTGACGTGGATGCATACGCTCGTCCCTCCGTCCCGCGGTATTCGCAGGGATTATCCCAGATTCGGGAGGATTTCCCCGTTGAACTCACCCTGGGAGTAGGCCGAGGCGGGGGAGGAGGCCGAGGCGGGCGAAGCTCCAGGGTGGAGTCGGAGGCGGGTGACGAGGAGGAGGAGGATCTAGGCCGGCATCCGTACAACAACAACGAAACGATGGCAGTGTACAATGCCTGGATCACCGTCTCGTACGATCCCGTCGTCGGGAATCAACAACCCAACAAGTGCTTCTGGGAAAAGGTTACCGAGATCTACCCCTAGATTAAGCCGAAAGGGTCCCGGAAGCGCACATATAAGATGCTCCACTCTCACTTTGGCCGAGTCGACAAACAAGTCCAAAAATTTTCTGTGGCATCTACTCGACCGAAGCGGCGCACTACCAAAGCAGAGCTTCGGGAGCCGACATTCTGAGGGCGGCTTTGCGCGTCTACAACCAGGACACCGGTAAACAATTCAAATATGTTGATGTTTGGCAGGTGGTCAAGGACGAGGAAAGGTGGGCCGGCGGTGTCCGATCCAGCTCGGGCCCAACCTCAAAGCGCACGAAGCACACGACGAGTGGCCAATACTCGTCTGGTGACACCGGTGAGGGCAGCGGCGCACAAGAGAGTGCACCGCAGGAGTTTGCGGGCACGACCAGCGATGCCGCGCGCGGTATCCAGCCATGGGCGCCGTCGGTCGCAAGGGACCAAGGCGGCGAAGGCGGCTAGAGCGAGGAAGGGTCGAGGCGAATCAAGCCAGGTGGGCTCGGGATAGGGCTCGAGGGAGGAACGAACTCCCTTATGGCCATGTACATGACTGCCACAATGGCGGACAGTTCCCGCTTCTCGCCCGCCCAATACCAAGCCTGGTGGAACGGAATTGTGCATATGGCAGCACAACTTGGCCTTCCGCCTCCTATTGCACCTCCGCCGCCTTCGGGGGATGATTCGCCGGCGGAGTAGTTTTTTTATTTTCTTTAAATTTGTATTTTAAATTATGCAACGTTTAATTTTTTAGGATTTTAATTGTGTGTTTTTTATTTTTTTAAATTTTAAGTTGTAATTTTTTTTATGTTGTGTGTTTTTTAATGAAGTGTGTTTGTTTTAATTGAATTGGGTTGGAAATAAAAATAAAAAATGAAATTGAATGAATAGTAATTTAAGTAACAGTTAAGGAACTTAGGGTTGCAGGTTCTGTTCCTTAGTTAAGGAATGGAGTAAAAAGTACAGTGGGGTCTACAAATAGTAATTTAAGGAACTGTATAGCAACATCGTTGTGGATGGCCTAACTGTGTAAAAGAAAGTTCATTTGCCCCTCAATATATTTCATATACTACTATTTTGTTATATAATTTTTAATTTTTTTTATTTCCTTTATAAATGTCCCACCTTAAATTTTTAAATTTTTTTCTTATATATATTTTTGTCACCGTTGAATTGAAATACTGGCTCCGCCCATGCATGGAAGATATTTCGAAAGAAAATGTCCCAAGCTCTAAATTATTTATTTTCTTCACTTTGATGAGCGATTATGTGCATTCCGGAAAAATCAATCTTTTCTTTTTAACATGCAACCAGTTAGACTCTGATAATTTCCTGTCATCTTAAACCATAATAATCTGTTAACTTTCATTCTTTTCTATTTTTGCCTCCAAATTTTGTTTTTTTTTATAAAAAAAATTTGAATACATGAACTTTACTCCTTTTTATATCACACAATTAATTTGCTCCAAATTGAAGATGACGTGTTAGTTTGAATTTGGAAATGCAGATGTAGCAAAAAAACAATCATTTAAACGATATCATTTTTAATGATAAGTCACTCGAAAAGCTTATTTTTTAGATACAAAAATCGAGACGCAATTACTTGCGCTGGAAAATTTTATAAAAAAAACAATTTATGATGCAAAAGAATGTGTTTCGTAAATTAAGGATAAATTAATTTAATCTTTTATTTTTTAAGACGCTTCCACTTGTGTCCTCTAATTTTAATTGGGACACCAACAATAAGGACGTTTTTTGTAGCATTGGTGGTATATTTAGAAAAACAAATTTGCGTCCTTTATTGCATTAAAAAACGTCCTTAACTTTATGTCCTTGACTTCTCTATGCTTTCTGTATCTTGTGTGACCAGGATTGTAGTCTTCGCAACAAGGACAACTCCAGGCGTCGACAACTCTTCTTGCAACACTCCCTTGAACAAAGTTGGAGAGACCCTCTTAAAATCTTCTTACTATGGCTCTCGTCACGGGCATCCCATGCACATTCAATTAACTGTGTTCACATAATTCACATAATATAATTTTAGATAAAGGGTGCGTTAGAGTGACACTAGTCTTAAAGTGACAACTTGACAACAACGTAGCATGCGATCTGCGATACATAGGCAAGCAACTCGGCATATGGTTCCAAGCAATCTGTGTACGAAATCAGAGCACTATGGTGACACCATAATTAAAATGCCAATCTAGACAAGCAATCTGCTATACATAGGCAAGCAATATGTGGTACATAGACAAGCAACTCGGCATATGACTCTAAGCAATCTGTGATACGAAATTAGAGATAATCAAGCAATTTGCGATACATAAGCAAGCAAGTCTGCCCCGTGCCAGACTAAGATTGAATCTGCTCCTAAATCTAAGGGTCCTCATTAGTGGTTTGTAGTCATTTTAATACCTATAATTTAATTATCAAAATTGTTAATATTTTAATTTTTTACGGTGTTATACCATGGAATGTCTATTTAATGTACTAAAATTTGGATCCTCAACAAATTTCTTTTGGCTCTGTAAAAGATATGGTTTGTAGATATATTATTACCTTGTTTTAAGCTCCTTGACATCTGTTCGTATGTAATTTTCTGTAGAACTCATCATTAAGTCCACTTCCATCTGTAACAGGATGAAAATTAGTACTACTACTATTATGGAACATATATAGTACATGCTTGTATTCAATTAATTATAACATGTCTCTCAAGTCATATGACTCATATCTCAATTACTCCATAAGTTTATTTTACATCAATATTTACACTACAATAATGTAGATTTTATTATCATGTAACAATATTTCAACTACTCCTACTATTTGTTTTTCTTTCGTACTCATATTTTATGAATTTCGCATAAAAACATATGTGGTCTCTAAAGTATCTATTTTTAGGGGATGTACGAGGTAGTATAAAGACGAAAAAGAAAAGAGAAAATGACGAATACTGACTTGGGATCGTCTAGAGTCGTTGGAAAATGCGAAGATTGTTAGAGTCTTGATTCTGAGGTCACAACAGTTGGAAATGAGGGTTGTGAGATTCTGCAGCCGGCTCTGAGGCCATCTCCAACAGCCAACTTTCTATCTCTAGCCCACTTTCCATTTCCATCCATGATTATAGCGACGTGTTTGGGCATCATCGCTTCTTCAACTGCATCTTTCACCGCATCCACTGAAACTGTGGCACCCGCCAAACACGCCCTAGGCATTGCACGTTGTGGAGATGAAAAGCACCCTGCGTTTGGTCTCTCTACGGTTCGTTTTGCTGCAGTGCTTCTACCCTTTGAATGCAAGGAATGTTTGGGAGGAGATGAAAATATTGACGCTTGAATTACTCTAGAGAACTGAAGTGATGTCTTTGTTTTTACTTTTTTAGTCGTACTTTATTTTTTTAATCTGTGTTTTAGTTTAACGATGGTTTATTTATCGAGACAATAAATTAAATTAGATCAAACCCTACTAAACTATTTGAGATCGGAAATATATTTATTGGCTTTGAATTAAGGACAACTAGATCATTACTCGTTACTTATTTGGTAATTAATTAATTAACTATTAGAGGCGGCGCATGTATTACACTATTGGTATAGCAGTTAAAAGGGCTCTAATAAACTCTTAATAATGATTCTGAGTATTTTTAGATTGGACATTTTATTTTATTGCAATTTTAATACAACAAATTTCTATATTACTATGTTTTTAATTATGAAAAAAGATGGAGGGACTAATTGAAAGTAATGTTGTTTTGATTTTATCATTTTTTGAAAAAAATGAATTTCCAAGTTTCTCTACTCTAAGAATTTACAATATTAATGTTGTAAATTTTATTAGTACCATTTTATTTAAAGAAGGTTTATCTATTAACTAGATCCTTTTTGTCTTTTGACCTTACAAAAAATACTGAAAAATGCAATCTCAACAGCATATATATAGAGGAGCGGCGATGGTCCAATTCCTAGTAGCCTTGAAATTAAGAGCTATTCTTCTGTGACGTGCCTAGTATTGGAAACATGAAGCACATTAAAATGTTGATCTATATCTTATTCTTAAAGTATTTTTGTGTAATTTCTGAAGTCCATACAAATTACCGACTATTTAGAAGTAAATCACTTAAATTTGGTCACGTTTTGACCATACTGGTTTTAAGAAATACTCCCTCCGTTTCGCCATAGTTGAGGCGGAACTTTTCGGCACGGAGTCTAAGAAAGGGATGTTTAGTGGATTAAGTGGGTAGATAATAAAGTAGATGAAGTAGGTGGACTTTTTAGATTTGAATTTCAATTTTGGATTTGAATTATTAATTAAACTTGAAACAATAATTCTTTTTTTAAATGATTTATTTATTTGTTAATTATTCACATTCAATATTTAAATTCTGTAGATAAAAAAGAGATGGACCTACAATGTGCAAAATGAAATCTGTAACATTTGAATATTTAAAACAGACCGTAGATAGAAAGTTGCTCTTTTATTAACTCAAAATTGATTATGTAACTTTTCAAAATTCACAGCCAAACACATTACAAACAATTCACCAAAATACTGGCGCCACTTTCCATTAACTTTAAAGGTGGCGCCACTTTTCAGCCAATGTATTAATACTTCACTGCTACCAAATCTCTATCCAACCACTGTCATTACACCAAATGGAGTAAATGCTCTCTATCCAGCCACTGCCTTGAATGCTCTCCATCCAAAATCTGCCTTGAATGTTGTGTATCCAGCCACTGCTCAACCACTGCCTTGAATGCTCATAATGGGGCATCAAGAGTACTCCTCAGAATTCAAGAACCAAGTGGTTCAATTGATCATTGGAAGGTGCATTGGCATTGTTCCTCCTAGCGGCACACTTAAGGAAGCACAACTCAAATTCAAAATCTCCCGTCAAACCTGTACACGGTGGTGGAATGCTGCAAAGAAACACAACAACGAGGACAATCAATGCAATTGGTAAGTCTAAAAAAGTGAGAACTTACCCCAAAAAACTGCATCTTGATGTTGAGGTACTCAAGAGTATGCAACCTCTTAAGTGTGGCAGCCGGTTTGGGTTGTTCAAAAGCCACTGTTTGGAGGTGGGTTAAGGCAGGCCTAATTAGGACACACACATCAGCCATTAAGCCCAGCTTAACAGCTGCAAACAAGTTGTTGAGACTGAGATTCACAGTTGAATCTTTAAAACTAGACATGATCTTGAACAAGATCAAGTTCAGGAACATGTACAACACCATACACATTGATGAAAAGTGGTTCTACATGACAAAAGGAGCTCAAAGATTCTATCTTGCTCCAGGAGAGGAAGAACCTCATAGAACATGTAAAAATAAGCAGTTCATATAAAAAATTATGTTCATGTGTGCAGTTTGTAGGCTTTTGTTTGGTGTTAATGGTGAAGTCTTGTTTGATGGAAAAATTGGAATTTTTCCATTTACCAACAAGTTACAGCCAAAAGGTCAAGCAAGAACAGAATGGCAGGCACTTGGAGACAAAACCCATAGAGAGTATCACAAAAGATGTGACCAGGGACTGCTTGATCAACAAGGTAATGCTTGCATCTCTTTAATGCAATTAATTTGTGCACATCAGCCATTACAAACTAGTGTACCTACATACTCATGATACACTAGTAATGAAGCTTTGTAATGTTGTGGAAATGAGGTAATGTTTGCATCTCTGTAATGCAATTAATGTGTGCACATCAGCCATTACAAACTAGTGTATCTACATACTCATGATACACTAGTAATGAAGCTTTGTAATTTGTGCAAATGATGATTTAATGCATGGCACCTTGTTGGGAACATATATTACCTGCCATTATAGCCAAGTGGTCTGATGGGGCAACTAAAGTTCTCAAGATACAACAAGACAATGCAAGACCACACATCAAAGACAATGATCCAGCTTTCAAAGAAGCTGCACAACAAAGTGGTTTCTCAATATCACTTGTGCAACAACCACCAACTCTCCTGACACTAATGTCAATGATTTGGGTTGGTTTAGAGCAATACAATCACTGCAAACTCAGACTGCATGCAAAAATGTGGATGATTTAGTCAATGCAGTGGTGCAATCATTCAATGACTTACAGCCACAGACTTTGGACAATGTTTTCCTAAGTGTTCAAGGCTGTTTCATGGAAATCATGAAAGTCCAGGGTCATAACAGCTACAAGCTGCCCCACATAGGGAAAACACATTTAAGGAGAACTAATCAACTTCTAACGGATCTAGAAGTTCCAGTGGAGCTGGCTATGCAAGCAATTGCTTACCTGCAGGACCAAGGGAGCAATAAGGAATTGGAGATGATTGCTCAGTCATTAGGATTATGAAGGTATAGACGAAGCTTTTGTGTTTTTTGGATAGGCTGCCTTTGTGCATGAATGATGCATTCAGTGATTACACATGAATGCACATACCATGCTAGTGTTTTGAATAGGCAGTCAATAGGCTGAAATGATGCATTTTGTGTTTGTACAATGTTGTAACTGTGTAGAAATCATAGATTATGTTTATCTAAATGCATGTAACTGTGTAGAAATCATGGATTATGTTTATCTGCATTATTAAATGACACGTGACGTCAATCTAACCGTCTTTATATATATATATATATATCATAAATTCGTAAGGTAAATTGATTATGAAAGCAAGGAGGATTAGTGGCTTACCCAGCTACCAATAATAACATAAAGTCATACTAATAAACACATTACACAGCCACATAGATAAATTTGTCTCAAACAAAATAAAAAATACTATACTCTATTTTAATTAGACAAGAATATCTTGGTAATTTTTGCGCTCCGAATTAACACGTTCAAGCCGGAACCTCTCCTGCACGGTGGATATATACTTGGCCGCCTTCGCGTCGACGCCTTCGTCGGCCGCAGCGGCATAGAAATTCTCCGTCCGGCCGCGATTTCTCTCCGCCACGACGAACGAGACTTTAGGTGCCGGCTGCGGATAAGCCTGCTCCTGGTTGACGATGATGAACCCGACGGCTGGATTTGCGACACCGAATTCGTATGGACTTGGAGCCGGCGAGGAATTGGCCGCGCCGGTGGAAGGCTTCGCGGCGCGGTAGAGCGACTTGATTAGATTTGATTTGGAGAAGCTCCGCCGCTTGGCACGGTTGGAATCCATCGCCTTAATTGGGATTTATTTGATGAATCCGAAGAAGTGGGAAAATATGGATATGGATATGTTTTGTGGGAAGCAAATGATATTTTGTAGGGTATTTATATGCATGAGGATGTTGCATGTTGTTGCTTTTCAATACCTGTCATATTCAGGGCGGACGCAGAATTTTTTTTCGATGAGATTTTTGAATCGATGAGATTTTTGGAAGAAGATTTTTTTCTACTACTCTCTATGTCCTTTAATATGTGTCTCACTTTGATCCGACACACAAGTTTTAAGAAATGTATAAGAAAGCTAGTGATATGTGGGTCCTACTTTAAATTAATTTTATGAAGTAATAAAACGTAAGTGGAATTGAATTAGTGGAGCATGTGTCTATTATCAAAAATATAATAAAAGTGAAGTAAGACAATTGATAAGGGACATACCAAAATGGAAAGTGTAATGCATAATTATTATACGAGGCCGTTCATATATGTACCCTAATGAATTATTTTCAAAACTTTAAAAAAGTGAATTAAGACAATTGATAAGGGATATGCCAAAATGGAAATTGTGATTTGCATAATTATTATACGAGGCCGTTCACATATGTACACTAATGAATTATTTTCAAAATCTTAAATTGAATAGATTATCGACAAAACTCTATACTTACTATGTTTCTGAAAGTGATAATGAGACTTGGATAAGAGCATGGTCTATATTGAGTTACTTGATGAAAACGTGGCTAGAGTTGATATCAATATAGATTAAGAATATTAGCATCTTAGCAAGCAAATAAAACAAACTTTTACTTAAACACTTACTATAAAAATATTAAAAGTAGCCAGCCACTTGTAATTAGACAGATAATTAATGAACTTATAGGAGGATAGCCCTTTTAAACAAATTGTTAATGATTATCTTATCTAAAAGTTGCACGGTCCAATTATTTGTCGAATCGATCTGCTTCTATATATATTTTTATTTGATATGGGGAATAAATTCTAGGGAAATGATTTTTTATGGAGCAGTGCTACATTTGATTTATGATTTTCGGTTTTCCCTCATGTCATGTCTTGTATAATGAATGTACTCTTATGCTACTAGTATTTTCAGTTAAGATTAATCAATTATCATAAATCTCTATAATTATGAAAATCAAATCTATGATGTAAATTTTGTTTATAAATAACACGATATTAAAAAAAAATCGAGAAAGTGAACGAAAATCTAGATGTGGACAACTTATTTAAATAAATTTATTTTTTGTCTTCGATCAAAGGTATACCTAGTTATTCATGAAGTTCCATACTTTTGAAATCATTAAAGATAGAGTTCTAGAAATTACTTTTATATATCCTCTGGAAATTGTGTGAGATCTACAATCAAAGATTTTAAAGATGATTTTTTTTCTTATATATGTTAACAAATTTAGTTAGATATACCTATTACTTGAGATTATGTTCTTGTTGTACTTGAGAAAAACCCTGAGCTTGGAAAAAAATATCTCTGGCATGCACTAGTAAAAAAGTAAGAAGAATAATACACTTTATTTTGAACTTGCTGATATATATACTATATAGGATCTTCTATTAAAAATATCGAAAAAATAATTAATTTAAGATGCGAAATAATATCTTATCTTAACTTAAGTAATATCTTATCAACTTAAATCGCTCTTAAAAACTAAAATAACTAATTACTATATTAATTACAAGTATATATAATTAAATCACCAATGTGCATGGACGTGAATGTCATGAATATAATACTCATATAATTAAATCCCCAATATGCATGGACGCAAAGTGAAATACACGTTGTCATTGTTAAGTACTCCCTTCATTCCATAGTAGTTGAGTCATTTTTATATTTGGGGACGTTCCATCATAATAGAGTCATTATTTCCCTATTTAGTAAAAAAAAATATAACACCTTTTCCTCCACTCACTATATTCTCTCTACTTTTCTCTATTTCTTACTTTATTATCTCTTCACTTAATATGTTTAGTATCTTTTTTTAATATTCGTACCAAAAAGAAGTGACTCTACTCTTTATGATATGAATGCTTAATTAAATCACCAATGCGCATATATGGACGTGAAGTGAATTTCAAGTTTTGATGGCTTTTGCTCATAGATCTTTTTTCAATTGAAAGGTAAGTTCACTAGCTTCCTTTTGGAGACTAAATGGTCCACATCAAATCTCCTAACTAATCAATTAAATTTTGATTAATTGAAGAATATTTCGAAAAGTTAAATGATGTTTGGTTTAATCTATTTTGAAAGCTCGTCAAATGATTCTTTAATCATTAACTAGATAGAAAAGTCTTTGTTTAAGTAGAATAGCATAGATGTGTGTTACGGACGTTCTCCGTAACGAGGCCGGATTGCTAACTTCTCGGAGAGATAAGGTGATCGAACCTTCGACGTTCTCGAAAGATAGACCACGGATTGCTGATTTTCGGACGTTCTCCGACGAACAACAATTGGGAAACGAAATATGATATTCTTGTTACTCAAGACAAGTTTGTGGAAAATAATATATTCATTGAATTAATAAAGTGATAACAATAACTCCTATTTATAATGCTACTAACTTAATGAACAAGAAACAAATATCTAAACAAATATGGAAAAGATATGGTAAATCAAATATGCAACTAAATAATTGGGATATGGATATGATCGTATCAACTCCCCCACGGTTGAAATACACCTTGTCCTCAAGGTGGGAACCACGAACCACTTATGAGAGTTGAAAGCCAAAGCTTTGGCGAGGCGTCTCCTCCTGGATCAAACACATATCGAACAACTGAATATCTCCATTTATCACCTTTGTCAAAAATCAACAAAGGAGACCCGATTTTTTTGGAAAAATTCCTTGCCAAATCGAAAAGCTTGTTCACGCCTCCAAGAATGTTCGAATCCAACATGTCATTGCGCGGAGGGATCAACCTTGCATCGGTATCGGGCGATGTTGATCGATGATTCATACTTGTAACATCACTAATACTCAAATCCACATAGACACCAACAATTATGCACAAACCGGCGTAAGCATTATCTCCTTTCTTGCCCCAACAATTCTCAACAATAGATTTGGATTGCACTTGAACAACAGGGAATGAGGAGATGACCTTCAGCACTTCCTCTATGGAATCGTCCTCCTCTACATATGCCTCTTCCTCATTCTTTTTACTTGAATCATGAAGACCATCATCGTCATCAATTTTATCCACCTCTATAGCTCGTACTTCATCATCTACTAATTTCTTTTCATTGAGCCGCAAGTCAACTTGATTCAACACTTTTGCATCACTCTCCAAGTATTTCTCTTCACAAGAAACAAGCTTCGTAGCGGAGTGGAGGCTCGGGGAACGCAGGCAGGAGGGCGGGCGTTGGAGCAGGGGCTGCTTCACAGTAGTGGGCAATTCGAGGTAGGCCGTAGCTTGACGGAGGTGAGTCGTAGGATGGCCGCAGGATGACGATCGTTGCTGATCCATGTGCAGCGGCGGGGGCGGTGCAGCGCGGTGGCGACTTGGCTGTGGTTGTTGGTCGAGCACGTGCTGTGGATGTGCGGGGGTACGGGGGCTTGGGAACGTGGGGTGCAGGTGCCGGTTCCGGGTTTGGGACTGCTCTCGCTGCTGGCCAGTATACGCGCTAGGTGGGAATCGTGACGGCACGTCTGAATCAGCGTGAAGAAAGCCCCGAGGGCCGAAAGAGGGGCGCGTCGTGTGTTTTGATGCGGGAGTGTCCGATGTCCCACGATGCGTCGGGCCATAGAACAGTTCTGGCTCTGGTACCGGCTGTGGCGGTGGTTTCGGCAGCGGAGGAGCGCGAATCTCTCCCACACGACAACCAGATGTTCGGGAGGGCTGATCCCAAGAAGTCCGGCGATGCCTCGATCCGGAATAGAAGTCCACATAGTGTTGTTGTTCGGACTCGTCCATCCCCAGGTATCGATCCTGCGGCCCGTCCCAGCACGTGCGGTGGCGAGGCTCGGGGCGATCGCGGTACGGCGCCCGATGAACGTTCTGCTGCGGAAGACGGTCGTCGCGCCAATGTAATGCGCGGGCAGCGCCTCGTCGATGACAGATATCCCCACCACGGTCTCGTCGTCCGTGGATGAAAGGCCGGTGGACATCGTCGTCTGCCGCCCAAGCGTCGCACGGGGAGTGATACCCTTCGTCATCAATTTCATCCGAGAAATAGTGTGGATCATTGTCGGGCACTTCCAACTTCTCCAGCCTGCGTTCCATTCTGTCAAATCGCGCTAAGATCTTCTCCAAACCGGTGGAGGAAATCGCGGTTGTTCCTGTAACGTCGCACGACGGATTTCTGGCCTTTGGATTATCGCGCAGTGGCCGCCGCGGTTGGCCATCGCGGTGGCGGTTGTTCGCCGACAAGCGATGCGACGGATCGCCGATCAATTCTTGTGGCGTCGAGCCTTTTAACGGAGGTATCACTATGTCTCGAATGTAATCTGTACTCGGCGGCATGCAGATTTGATCCCTTCGTCCGACTCCGGTGTAGTTGCGTGACATGATGAGATATACAGTATCTCCAGTGTAGTTGCAAAGATCTCGACGCTCTGCCGCGGAAGTGAAAGCGGTTTCGATTGATCGATGAGATACACAGTTGTCACTCTCAGCCGCAAGCGCGGTAAGAAATATTTGTGATTTATTTGGAGAAATAGGGATGAACGAAGATGGAGGATGAGCTCTGGATGAAAGCACCAGTTGTTACGGACGTTCTCCGTAACGAGGCCGGATGGCTAACTTCTCGGAGAGATAAGGTGATCGAACCTTCGACGTTCTCGAAAGATAGACCACGGATTGCTGATTTTCGGACGTTCTCCGACGAACAACAATTGGGAAACGAAATATGATATTCTTGTTACTCAAGACAAGTTTGTGGAAAATAATATATTCATTGAATTAATAAAGTGATAACAATAACTCCTATTTATAATGCTACTAACTTAATGAACAAGAAACAAATATCTAAACAAATATGGAAAAGATATGGTAAATCAAATATGCAACTAAATAATTGGGATATGGATATGATCGTATCAATGTGGCACAAAACAAATCAAGTAAGTAATTGTTAGTATGTTTTTTTTATGGTTGAAACCTTCATTTCAGTAATTTATTGGTTTTGAAAATAAGTATCATCTTAATATTTTAATTGCATCATACATATATTTTTTACCAAATTTGTCATTTTACTTCTGCACGACTTTCAAAACATTGTGATTGCACCACATCTGGAAATATATATGCCATTCTATATCATCTTTTAACAACAAAAAATAATGTTGGTTCATCAGTAAACTATGTCGTTAATTTTACAGAAATAAATATATTCGGATTATATATACAATATCTATTCCACTGAATCATTCCAGCATTAATAATTCTTCATATATATTGTTTGATACTATTAAATAGAAGTATTAATTTGTCTTTAAAAAAGAAACACAAAACTGAAATATCTCTCACTCCTAAATCTGCATGACATCAAAATCTATCAGATCAATATACAGTATAGTACTATTGTGGTATCAAGTGAATGGATAAGAAGAACTTCATTTTCAGGATATATTCTTTGTTGAAATAATATTAATGGGTATATAACGAAATATTTTCTTTTGAAAAATGCTGGTGTTAATTCTACTCACCGATTTCACTATTTTCACCAAAGAAAAAAAAATATACTGAAAATAAATTTTGAATCCTAATTGTATATAATAAAAAACTTACTCCCTTCGTCTCTCGTCCCTTTTTTTCTATTTTAGGATGTCTCTTATTAAATGTCTCATTTTAATTTTATTATTTTTTAAAAATAGACCTTACATTCTACTTGTCGCACTCATATGCATGTTATTATAAGTAATATAGAAGTAAGAATCATAATTGATTAATTTTTTTGTTGTGGAATGAGATATAAGTCTTGCCGGGCGAAATTACAATGGAAAATAAAGGAAATTACATGAAAAATAACTGAACAAAATTACACGGAAACTTGTGGAAAGCGGTAAGCCGAGTCGCGGAGTCCTCTTTCCGCAAGACGAGATACGCCCCGGTAGTGCTCACGGTTTGGCATGTCGTCCCCAAAGATAAAACGGCTTCGTCTCTGAAGTAGCAGCACCGCTAGCAGCAGAGCTCCGGCGAACAGGAGTGAGGCGGGGGCAGAGCTTCGACGGGAAGTTTATGCAGAGAGGGAGAGAGCGTGTATGCAAAATGCTTGAGTATGTTGTGTGTAGAATGCAATGGATGCATGCCTATTTATAGGCCAAGTCCACCTGCAGGGCATTGATGAAGTCAACAGCCATTATGTGTGCGCGAGGACCTTTTGACTCTCGTTGTGAGTCGGGTTCCAGCGGGGACCTTTTGACTCCCGTTATGCGTCGGGGTGCGTGGAGTTTGGGTTGGTCTAAAAAAGAACAAGCGGGACACGAACCACGCTCAACGACTAGCTCCAAAGAACAGTCCAAAGGCCACCCAAAGACCAATTGCCAAGGCACAAGGCACCCGTGCCCCGGGCACGGGACACGGGTCACGGTGCGTGGCGGCGGTGCGCGCGTGTGGGCTCTGTCACCCGTCTTATTCCACGATAATTATTACACATGATAATTCATCTGATTAAATACTTCATCAAAGAAGTTTATCATCCCCAATGTAGGATAATTAACACCTAGTTAATTAATCCCTTAGTATTTTCACATAGCTCATTTCTAGTTTTATTGTGACCAACTTTAATATATTATTTCTCACTCACCGGGAATCGGATTTGAGAAAATGAATATACTACGGTCATTTACTCGGAACGTAGATCGACGTTATTGCATTTAATTTCACAAAATTAAATGTCTTGTAACATTTATTATTAGTCAAAAACCAAGCACGATTCTAACATTTTTCAATTTATTTTCTATATACTATTTTCAAATTCATACGGAATCAAAGTGACACAAAAAAAAAAAGATGGAGTACAAATTTAAAATTAGTGGCACGACAAGAAATACACGTGACATCGAAGAAGTATGATAGTTTTCATTGATGAAAGGATACAAAAATATATGAGATGCGGTTTGCTTTTTGAGACATGTACTGGACATTATAAAGTTTGAATGCATGTTTCCTATTGTTGTAAGATAAGATATATATTCTGTGATTATTGATTTATAGTATATATATCTCACTTATTGAACCTTTTTTTCTTCCTTTTTCTCCCTCGAGATTCTAAAGAAACATATCATCTCTTTTTTTCTTCTCCTATTCCTATTCATTCTTCCCTGTTGAGAAGATTCTATAGTGTAAATCTACCTAAATTCTTTCGAGAAACCTCATATGTTTATGTAACGTGTATTTTGATTAATTTTATTGAATTGTAATGCTACCTAAATTTCAAGATCAATACTACTATGTGGAAGAGCTCATTGATATGATCGTAAGAGTATAAATTATTTATGAAATTGAAGTTTGTTCCGAGTTAAGAGCATCTCCAATGGCGGACGTCCGGTCGGACATCCGCGACGGGCGACCGGGACGTCCGCCATTGTGGCATGGAAGGTAGGATACGGACGTCTCGTAAGGACGTCGGATGTCCTCGGACGTGCGGGCGACGGGCGGGCGGACGTCCGCCATTGTCGTGTGGGTCGGACGTCCGGTATTAATTTTTTTTTTAAACTCTATATATACCGCTCGTTGCCCGTCATTTCATTCACACCACTTGTGTTAACAAGTTTCTCTCTTCTTTTACTACAAATTTCATTTCTACTTAATGGAGAACGACAGAACCTCCCTCGGCACGAGCGAGTCGCTGACTCCGACGTTTCCCGCCGAACTGGAGGGAAACTCTAGCGGAAATGCGACAATGGTTCCGGCAATGTCGGGGATGGGTGGAATGGGTAGGATGGGTGGTATGGGTGGGATGGGTGGTATGATGTCCCCTTACTTCGGTATGTACAATTGGATGGGTGGGATGGGTGGTATGATGCCCAGGGCAGCGGTGATGGGGGGCATGACCCCAAATATGATGAGGATGGGGATGGGGATGGGGATGGGGGGCATGACCCCAAATATGATGGGGATGGGTGGGATGATGCCGGGGATGATGCCGGGGATGATGCAGACCATGCCTGGTGGAGGGGTGGCAGGGGCCCTGAACCACTAGCGGACGATGTCTATCGCCCGGTTATCGATATGCTGTCTACTGATACCCCATCCAGTTTTGTTCCGGAGACTAAGTTCACCGGCGTGGAAACTTTCTCTTTTGAGGAGTTGGGGCTATCTCCAATCAGGGAGACTCTCGATGATGTGGGGACAGCGACAAGGGGCAGGGGCAAGGGCCGTGGCAGGGGCAAGGGCAAGGGGAAAGCCACAGGCTCTTCCTCGCGAACGGTGGCTGAGGAGGAGGATGATGAGGAGACGGGAAAGCGGACGGTCTGGAGCGTGTGGGAAAACGTCGCGCTTTCGAAGGCTTGGGTTTCAATAGTCGAGGATCCCTATGTGGGTGCTAACCAGCATATTGACAGACTGTGACATCGCGTCGCTGAAGCCTACCTCACACACAAACCGGCTGGGGCGAAGAGTCGCGTTCCCGAACAATGCCGAAAATAGTGGGAGCGGTTGAGGCCTAAGCTTAGTCGATTTGCCGGCCTCTACCAAAACAATCTCCGCCAGGCAACCAGCGGTATGTCCGAGGAGGATGTGAAGAACCCTGGCGTAGTACCCCGACAGATCTTTGAAGTTCAAAGATTTCGACCAGTTGGAGTCCTATCTCGTGGTGAAGGATTCCCAAAAGTTTTATGGGGGTGTCGAATCGGGCTGGCAGAAGCGGACGAAGATCAATGCTTCCGGTGAATACAGCAGCAGTGTTGGTTAGCACGAGCTCCCAGAAGCCGAGGAAGTGTCCCCGCTACCTCAATCAGACTCCCGCCGGCGTCGTCGCCCGATTGGGCAAAAGACTGCGCAGCGGAAGGCTAGGGGAAGCAGCAGCGGGTCGTTCGAGGTCCAATCGGAGGCCCCTGCTCCCCCAGAAGAGTACGACCGTCTCGCCCGCGCGCAGATAACGACTAGCTTGGTCCGGACCATGCATAGGTGGCATAGCACGACAGATCCTGTGTACAAAAGGATGTTGAAGGATGTCATCGATGGATGTCGGCGCGATTTTGGCATGCCACCCATTGGAGATTATGGTGCCGAGATTAGCGGCGGGGACGACGGGGGCGGCACGGACGACGAGGAGTGAGCCGAGTCAAAAATTTTATTATGTAATTTTTTCTTTTTTATTATGTAATTTTTTTTCTTTTTTTATGTAATTTTTTTTAATGAAGCATTTGCAATTTTCCCGTATTCCATGTCAAAATTATAATTTCGTTACGTATATTTGTGAATTTGTGATTTTTTTTATTGCGGGAAGTCCTAGTGGGAAGGGCGATGGGAAGGGCGGACTGTGAAGGGGATGTCCTAGTGACATGACAGTGGGATGGGAAGTCCTAGTGACGTGGCAGGAGGTGTTTTTAGGAAGTCCTAGTGGATGTCCGAGTGGGACATCCGCCCATTGGAGATGCTCTAATAAGTAGAATGTCTAATACTCAATTTTGAGTGAGTGAAATGATTAGTATAGTTACCAGAATTAGAATACACATATTACTTGAAATTCAGTTTCATATTTTGGTTAACAAAGATTAAAATGCATCTGTACTTATGGAATCCTACGAATACAAAGAACAAACGTCTCTTTTGAAAATATGTCAATACAACGAAGAATAAAGTGTTCTTATTATTGGTGTCTCAACTAAACTATATGACACAAATAGAAGCGTCCTAAAAAAATAAAAAATTAAGATAATTTATCCTCAACAATTTTTGAATCCTAAGTTGTGATTATTTTTAAATTTTTTCATACACTAATAATTGTGTCTCAATTTTTATGTCCTTGAAATATAAGTTTTTTATTATGTGGCAGCGTGTGAATATTGAATTATATATTCGTCGCCTGTAGGATTTATAGTTTTTAGTATTTTTTTTAGTAATTACCAAGATATCCACCTCCTGCTGACACAATGACTAGCTAGTATTTTAATTGAGGGTTTATTTTAGTTAATCATGCCAATCACTCATGGAATTGATTATTTTTTGCCGATTTTAAATCATTATTTTTGCATAGTATGCCTTTATTTCCACTTTTACAATGTCTTAAATTGAAAGAAATCAAACATGAGGATCCATTCCATCAACTCAAGAAAAATCAAACACGAGGATCCATCAACACAAGATAAAAGAAAAAGATAATGATGATCCATTAGAAAGAGCTAAATAAATAAGGCTTGGTGACCCAACAGAAAGTAGCCCATTATATAATGGGCCAGGCCCAAAATGATTCCATCCAAACTTCATTTCCGCTTCCAAATTTTCACTTCTGCAAAACCCTTGAAATCGAATTGATTTATGATACAACGACACGCTTCAATCTTTTTGTGATCACCATTCAGTGGAATTAATCGAATCGTAAAGAAGAAATGGCGTTGACGAATTTCATACTGACTGTGGCCGGAGTGAGCGCTGTCGTGTTGCTGCTGCGGAGCGATGTGAAGCAGTCCGCCACCATCTTCCGTCGCAACGTCCGCCAAATCCGAAATTGGCTCGAGGAGGAATCCTCCTCCGCCGCTAAGTGCGCATCGCATACTTGCTTTATTTTCTACGAATTATTTTTCGTTATTTTGAGAATTGGTTTGTGTTTGAGAGCTGGAGCCCCCGTTGCTATTTTGATCTCTATATAGCGTAATCTGTGTTGTGTGAATGAAGAAATTTCTGATTTTTATCGGGTATTAAGTTGAATGAAGAATATATATCAATTCTGATATTTTTATTTGGTTATTAATATTTTTTATTGATGCAATGAGATGCTAATTGATTTTTCTGAACAATCTAAGGGCTAATTTTTCGGGAATTTGATGCTGATTATCACAATTTTGTATTCCTTTATGTCCATATTAAGCAATTGTGTTGAAATACTGATTGATATTCTGGAATAGAAGTGTTAGAATTTGGTTAGTCTTTTTGTCAATTTCAGTTGCAATTTGGTAACATGGAGCTGAGTATGCTACTAGCTGTTGTGTTCTAAGCCGAAGCGAACTTTGTTTTGATCTTAATCTCTTATTGCAGGGAAATAGAGAAGAAGGCAAAACCCAAAGAAATATCAGAGAAAGATATACCCAAGAAAGACTAAGCACTAGGTTCAGTTTATGCCTAGCAAAGACATGTGTTTGATGTTTTTTCATATGTTTCCATGTAGTTTCATGTGAAATCTTGATTATTTTTATGTTGATTCATTTCATGTGAAATCTTGATTATTTTTATGTTGATTCATTTCATGTGAAATCCCAATAAATCTTAAATGCACGTATAATGGATTTCTTCTGTTTCAGAGAAACCTTTGATCTGGTTCTTGCCTCCTTTTCTTAATGTAGCTTTTTCCTAAGGTAGGATTATCCACTGTGATACATTTTTAAGGGGCTTTTACTGAAGAAAAAACTGATATATGGTGGTAATATATTGCAGCTCCCATCTTGGCATCACGATTAAGTTAGCTTTTGTGTTGAATCTCAGGCAGAGGAAGTGGAGATATGCTGTTGAGAAATGCAACCTTTTTTCCAATTTGGTAGAGTTTTGGTGTGTTACTGTGACTTTGAACAGACTTGATCAATATAAGTGCTTTTATCTTGGCCTTGTACCTATCTATGTTCATGCATCTCAGGATTGTCACGGCTCTTGGTGATCGTCACTGGCTTGTAGTTGTGTTTATCGGTGTTATGGTTGTGTACACTGGCATTGGTTTTAAATCGGATTTGATGATTGACTATTGGCAAGCTGACAATGATGACGAATTCATCTGCAGAACTACCAAAATCGGAGCTTTTTGAGATGGTCTGAATTTGAAAAGAATTATTGATGCGTTAAGCAGGCAGCAGGAGTTGGATTCTCATGGTGAACGGTGTCATGCAAGGATGATCATCATTCTTCTTTTGATCTTTAGCCACTCTTTGATCCTTTTTTTTCATATTTTGCCTCAGTAGTTTTACGAATAATTACTGAGTTACTCATATTTATTGTGGCAACACAAATTTTGACCCAACACGAGCGCCTGTGTTGAAAGTCTTACATAAAGTTGAGAATACTTTTCTAACCATAATATAAAAATGCATTGCTCCTCTAGAAAAGTATGAAAAGAAATTAATGATTTATGTATGGACAAATCAAAGTATACCAAGTACAAGTCCACATATGCATGCTTTTTATTATCTTCGAATCATAATTAATGATGCAAGAACATCCTGCATTTATCTTCAAATAAGAATGATTTCCGCTTCCGCCCATGGAATTTTACCCAGTCGCATCAAACGTTCATATAGCAAAGTAATACTCATGGCTGTATTTACCCCCTCTAAATATAAAATAAAATTCTTAACTAATTATCTAATAATCAATCAAGAATGTCTTCATAACAGAAGTGAGCATTCCCAGCTAGCTAGTACAAGAACTATATGAGAGAGAGGGCTATTTCTGGTTGAAATATATATTTGACTCATAACAAATAGTTAATCTACATAAAATATGCTTCAAGGCAGGGGCGGACACAGAAAAAATTGACTGTAAGGGCTGGACTTCACTATATATTTTTTCACGGTCAAACATAATATATATATATATATATATATATATAGGGATGTATTCATTTCCTTTTCCTATATTTCCTCCTTTTTCCTTCTTAATATCAGCCATTAGATTAGAGAAATAGACGGTCAAGATCAACATTGGGTAATTAATCCCGTGTTGCATTATTTATCCTATTTTGTGCATTATGAGGGTACAATAGTAATCTAATAATGGTTGTAAACCGCTACGAATAATGCACCACATGGTCACGAGTAATGCATAGAATTGTCTATATAATGCACAATATGTGAACTGCAATGCATACGAACAAGATGTGTTGTGTTATGATGTTTGACACACGTTTCTTGTTTCCCCTAAGGGTTTAATAAGCTTAGGGGCTAGGGTATAGTACGTAGACATGTATGTAATCTTCACATGGTAACGAGTAATGGATATATTTGACTATATAATGCACAATTTGTGAACTGCAATGCATACGAACAAGATGTGCTGTGTTATGATGTTTGACACACGTTTCTTGTTTCCCCTAAGGGTTTAATAAGCTTAGGGGCTAGGGTATAGTACGTACGCATTAATAACAAATTATAAAACGATACGAATAATTCACCAAATTGTCAGGAGTAATGGATGTTATTAACTATATAATGCACAATATGTGAACTGCAATGCATACGAATAAGATGTACCATGTTATGATGTTTGACACACGTTTCTTGTTTCCCCTAAGGGTATAATAAGCTTAGGGGCTAGGGTATAGTACGTAGACATTACTAAATGCACGTATGTAATCTTCAATCCGTTGATTAACCCATATACACAATACCTCTAATAATGCATAATATACTGAGATAATGACAATTAACAGCTACATAATGCACTACCTAAACCAAATAATGCACATACGTATATTCCAATAACAACAATTTGTTAGTAATGTCTACGTACTATACCCTAGCCCCTAAGCTTATTAAACCCTTAGGGGAAACAAGAAACGTGTGTCAAACATCATAACATGGTACATCTTATTCCTATGCATTGCAGTTCACATATTGTGCATTATATAGTTAATAACATCCATTACTCGTGACAATTTGGTGAATTATTCGTATCGTTTTATAATTTGTTATTAATGCGTACGTACTATACCCTAGCCCCTAAGCTTATTAAACCCTTAGGGGAAACAAGAAACGTGTGTCAAACATCATAACACAACACATCTTGTTCGTATGCATTGCAGTTCACAAATTGTGCATTATATAGTCAATTATATCCATTACCCGTTACCATGTGAAGATTACATACGTGTCTACGTACTATACCCTAGCCCCTAAGCTTATTAAACCCTTAGGGGAAAAAAGAAACGTGTGTCCAAACATCATAACATGGTACATCTTATTCGTATGCATTGCAGTTCACATATTGTGCATTATATAGTCAATTATATGCATTACTCGTGACCATGTGGTGCATTATTCGCAGATACCAAAATGTGGCAGTTACATTTCCGTCAAATGTCAATAATAACCCTGTAATGCATACAACCACCTTCTATAATGCAACACGGAACCAGTTTTATAGAATCAATCTGATCCGTTGATGCCTTAGATCTAATGCGTAATATTAAGAAGGAAAAAGGATCTAAGATGTGAAAAGGAGAATAACGCTCCCCTATATATATATATATATATATATATATATATATATATATATATATTTAATACGTAGTAATAAAAATAACATGTCATAGTTGCGGTTTTACGTCTAAAGCGGTGGCAATTGAATTCTACGTGTTCTCATCGATTGAAAACGTTGCAAGATTTTTTTGTTATCAATTGTTGAAAACAGGTCCTTCTCAATGTACACAATTAAACTATCATTCATCCACTCATCTCCCATCCGATTCGGCAAGTCGGTCTTGATAGTCTTCATTGCAGAAAATGCTCTCTCAACAGAAGCAGTAGCAATAGGTAAAACCAATGTCAACTCAATAATCCGATATGTTGCTAAAACCAATGTCAACTCAATAATCTGATAAACCAACGGAAAAACCAAATGCTTACCACTTTTGACCATTTCCGTAGCAACATCTCCTAAGTTGCTTAAGGCAGCAAATTGAGGATCACATCGTACATTAGCAATAAAATTACTAAGTTGAAGTGGAAGACGTGAACAATCATTTGCAGAGAAGTCCTCGTGATATAATGTAGCAAGACAGATTACTTGATCATCATTGAATCGAGAGAAAGAATTTATTGGATCATGACATGAAATGCATCCTAGCAACTCGGTGCTAGCTTCAGAAAATCGATTATCCATCTCTTGTATAGTTAAATCAACCACCTTGATATTGCAACCACAATAACATAAATTATGATAAAATATATATAGAAGACATGAATAGGAATATTATAGTACCTGATTAAAAATCTCTACACGATAATGTTGCAAATTCGTGATGAACTCTGCTCCATACTTCTTATAACCACGGCGTGGTATAATTTCATCCATATCAACTTGTGAAATATTATGCAATTCACAAAACTTTGTTGCTTGATCATGTATGTCTTCCCATCCATACTCTCTAAAACTTTGCAACTGATGTTTCACACTTTGAATCAATGATATGACTTGAATAATATTTTGATCTTTCTTTTGCAAGGCAATGGATAATTCATTGGTTATTCTCAATAAATGTTTCATCAAATGCAAAGTGAAAACAAACTCATAGTTATCCATCCTTTCAATTAATCCTTCAGTGGTACTTCTGTTATCACGGAGAGTAGCATCGTCACGTACAACTTCCAACACTTTCTCAACCGAAGACCACATAGAGCATAGGCGAAGCAATGTAAAGTAATGTGAGCCCCAACGAGTGTCTCCAGGCCTTACCAAACTAGTTTCTTGATTTTTACCTCTTCCACTTATGACTTCTCCATCATTAAGTTGTTCAACTAATCTGTCATGTTGTAACTGCCTAAGCTGGTCTTTTCTCTTACAAGATACCCCGACCATATTCACAATCATGGAGACATAGCTAAAAACGTCATTCACAACTATAATACCCTTGGCAACCGCAACAATAATTAATTGGAGTTAATGAGAGAAACAATGAATATACACGGCATATGGATTGTCTTGCAATATTAAGGATTTCAACCCATTAAACTCGCCCCTCGTGTTAGAAGCTCCATCGTATCCTTGCTCTCTCACTTTAGATAGAGATAAATTATGCTTCACCAATAAATCATCAATAGCACATTTCAAATTATGAGAGGAAGTGTTAGTTACATGCACGATTCCAATAAATCGCTCAATCACATATCCTTCATTATTCACATATCTTAAAACAACTCCCATCTGCTCATTCACTGAAACGTCTCGAGCCTCATCAACCAAAAGAGTGAAAACTTTATCTCCAATATCATTAACTATAGCAAGTGTGACCTCTGAAGCACAAGCGTTTGCTAATTCCTTTTGAATTCGTGGTGAATTAATTTGATTGTTAGAATGAGCATTTGCAAACAAAGTTTTGGATACATCATCGTTAAGTTCACTAAACCATAGAAGCAACTCAATAAAATTACCTCGATTTGAAGAACTACTTGACTCATCATGTCCACGAAAAGATAATCCTTGCTTTAAGAGAAACCGAGTCACATTCAATGAGACTGTCAACCGAATGCGATATGCAACTTCCATCTCACGGGTATTTGACCGTAATATACTTGCCACATTGTTTCTTTGATCTTGAAAAGCTTCGAACTGAATTCTAGCATTATTATGACAACTATTCACGCCTCCAACATGATAATTGAATCTTTCTAATGCATTTTTCCAGTTGCTACAACCTGTCTTTGTAAAAGCATCATCTGATTGTCGACCCCCTTTATCTGATTTCTTGAAAAGGTAGCACCAAAAGCAAAAAGTTGCATCCTTTGATACACTATACTCTAACCATGTATACTTTTTAAACCAAATATCTCGAAAACTTCTTTCTTGATTACCATATTTCTTTTTTTCATACTTATGTCCAATTGGTTGTCAAGGGCTCTTATTCAAGTACTCTCTTCGTACTATATATCGAATTGAAACATCGAACTCTTCAATTAGCTTGCGTTTTCCCGGATTTTCCCGGATCACCAACAATATCATTCAAGTTCAACTCAACTTCTCTTCGGGGCTAATTTTCCATTGCTTCAACAATGGGTTCACTTGGAGAAGAAAATTCATCCCGACGCTTTTTTTTAAAGAAGCGTTCCATCCTCTACGGTCAATCTAAGCAATAACGAGAGAAGTACAATATTAGTTTATATACATAACTCCATAAGATATAAAGATACTATCAACACTCACTAATATAAACTGTATTCTATACTACAATCACAAATATTAGCTTGCAACTAATCATTGTTATAACTTTTTTAGCTTGCAACTATTCTATCAAAATTTTACAAAAACAAGAAATAGAATATAAAATTAACAACTTTAATAAACTCCTTACCTCACAATTTGTGTAGAATTTGAATATTAATTTCTCTAAAGTTTCAAAGACTCAAACCCCACTTTTACAAAATGGCGTTGTTTCTGTATCGCCGCACCGCTGCAAACTTCAAAATGAAAAAACCCTTCTGTTTCTCTTTTTAAATTTTTAAAATCTAAAAAACGTGTGTGCCAATTAAAATGTAAACTCCTTTTACTAAAATTTAATAACAAAAACGTGTTTCACTTTAAAAAGTAACAACACTTTTAGAGTACAATCTTTTTTAATAAGTTACGAACCGGTCAAAGCATTTAAAGTGGGGTCCATGTGACTTTTACTTTTATATTAATTTATGTATGAAAACATTCTTCTTCTTCTTCCTTATGCTTCTCCAATCTCCAACGCCATTGTTATATTTCTTCTGTAAATTTTAACTTTTCCTTTCTTTAATTTTCAGCCCCATACAGTTATTCATCCAAAATAATTTGTTCTTTAGTAGCATTATTTGGTAAGGGCTTAACATAATTTTTTAAAATTTTGAAAGTAGAAAAAAAAATTGGGTAAGGGCTTCAGCCCTAACCTCTTTGTACGTGTGTCCGCCCCTGTTTCTAGGATCTTATCATATGATATATATGTATACTATAATTAGAGTTTTACAAGAATAATTCAAAGAGGAGGATAAATCTGCATCTGGCTGAGAATTTGTTCGAAATTGTCGCTAGGTTTTTCCACCGGATGATTGTGGTTCCCTTCATATGTGGTGACAACGATGCTCTCGTCTCTCGATAGTCTTTGCACTTGCTTCTTCACGCTGCACCCCTCACGACTGCATCGGTAGTAACTTCTGCCATCAATAACAAAATTTCTCACTTTTATAATGCCTCACTTTCTTCCCTTTCCATCATAGGGTTGAGTTACGGTAAACACTTAAAATCACTATATTCACATTGACATGAATAGCAATCAGAGCATAACTAAATAAATTAAATTTTCAGCTCTCATGAGATTTGAACATGCCATTACATTCATCCAACATGAAGATGCACTGCCGTGTGATAATATTTCTCCGTTCTCACTTCTCACAATATAAACGGCTATGTGTAGTGTGCGTTTGCGAACAACCATTTACGGTAATACAGTACATCACATTGGACTGAATTATTTGAATTTCACGAAGGACGAATATTTCTATCTTTTAATTTTACAATAAACTGCCACGACCATCTACGTCCAGTGCAATGCCTTTCAAATAATACTACTAAAGGCATTAGCTTTGTTGCATGTTTTGATGAACAATCCAGACAATTCCCTTTCCAAACTCTAAACAAGCCAAAAAAATCAAATCCTTACCTTAATTTAAGCAGCATCTATACTGTTAAAATCACTAATTTTACTAATTAGAGTAGAAAACTTATTTTCATGACAACTATTAAAAAAAGAAGAAGAAATATATACCTAGGAAATTTGTTGTTTTTTACTGCTTTCTGGCCGTACTTCCGCCAACGATAACCATCATCAAGAATATCAACCTGGCTTCTTGTCTGAAACGCAAATCTTGGCTTCCTGGATTTCTTCTCACCCTTCTTCTTCATCTTCTTCGCAGATATGTTCATCCCATCGCCGTTGTTTTCCTCAGACAAGAACCTCCCTGCTGCCGTGT
Organism: Salvia splendens; assembly: GCF_004379255.2. Classification (NCBI taxonomy): domain Eukaryota; kingdom Viridiplantae; phylum Streptophyta; class Magnoliopsida; order Lamiales; family Lamiaceae; genus Salvia; species Salvia splendens. Next base: position 5,636,266 of record NC_056045.1, on the reverse strand, counting down.
TAGGTTTCTCAGCCACGTGGGATCTCGACTGAGATGCACTAAAATCAACACTATAATTCTGTATCTTAGATCCCATATGGAAACCCTCCATGTTCAGAGATGGATCAGATGAATTTGGAAAGAGTTTAGAAGCGTGGTTTTCCACCTAATATATAGGAGCATGGAATATAGTAGAATATAGTAGTTGTAGTACTGTACGTGAATGTAATATATGGGAAAATAGGGCGGCTTGAAATATATAGGAGCATGGAATATAGTAGAAGTATAGTAGTTGTAGTACTGTACGTGAATGTAATATATAGGTGGGTGTCTCACTGCAGTTATGATGGATTGGTATGTATCGTCTACCAATTTAATTATATCATCATTCCCCTAACACCTTATGTTATCGTCCGCATTAATTGTCCTATCTAGGATTGAGTTGTGTGATTATTCTAGTTATCGGGGGTTAACTATAATTAATTATCTCATGATTATCCATCTACGATTGAGTTCTGGGATTGAATCTTATGAACCAAGCACACTACAAATTTAATCTCGGGTTACAATCTTGCAAACCGAACACCCCCAAAGTGTTTAGGAGAAAGAGCACAGCACATGGGACTCGCTTCTATAAGGTGATGTTCGGTTGTCATGACTAATTATCATACTATGATAATCATGCATCTAGGAAGTTGTAAGATTATTTTAGTTGAAGGGGAGTGGTTATGCCTAGTTATTACATGATTGTCCATCTAGAATTAAGTTCTGAGATTCAATCTCATGAACCATATTTAATCATAAGATATAATCTTTCAAATCAAACAACTCATAAGAGTACTAGTATTAATTTTCTGAAGAAATGTGAGTGATGAGTAAGTGAATGTTATGATTTGGTTCCTAAAATCACAAATCTTGGCTCAATTTTGATATTTCATGTGAGTTTTTCAAAAGTGGTCTAAACTATCTTAAATTTACATTCTGTGTATTATTTCTCGACTCGAATAAGATATTTTCGACGAAAACATATTCTACATGGACTGTCGTGAAATGTCTATGATATTTTATTATCACTTTTAAAGTTTGTGGCAAGAATGATAAAAAGCCAAATATTAATTCATGTTTATTTAGTTGTGCCAAATAGGATAAAAATGGACCTACGCCAGTTTGGATATGGCAATTGACTAATGCAAGAAATATAAAGTTTGTGGTATTTTTTACCACTTTTAAAATTAGTAAAAAAAAATACCAGAATTGGATTATAGTTCGTGATTTTAGGCGTTAGTATCCCAAAATTTGATGGGTCATGTAGTGATAGATATTTTGAATCTTGAAATAATGGGACATTTCATGACGCTAACAAAAAAATACTATTCCATCTGTCCCGTTTTAGCAGTCTCAATTACTTTTGAGCACTCATTTTATAAAAATGATAATAAATAGTTAAAATGGAAAAATAGTAAAGTAAGAGAGAGAATAATGTAACTGGGACTGAAGCGGGACGGAGGGAGTACTACAGTAACAGTGATATAATGTAGAAAATGAAAAAAAAATTATATTATACAATTAATTTAGAAGGATTAGAAGTTAAACACAAACGAAGGCGGTGTTGATTATGCAAACAAAGGTCGAGGCTGCGGCACAGCGTAATTTGAAACGTCGTTGGAGTCGACCACGTGAGATAAGTCCAACAAAATAATGGTAAGAAAAAGTTGCATACATAAAATAACAGAGTATAGTCTAGATACATGAAAAAAGTTTGTGGCGGCTTAATCGTGTCAATTACCACAATTATCTGATTTACATTGAGATACTGATGCATAGAGGGAGAGAATTTTTATTTGTCTTTTCTTTTCTCTCTCACTTGGTATGATAAAGAATCATGCATATAGTAGTATATGTTTGAATATGGTGTTTTTAATTTTATTACTATATGTTTGAACATGGCGTTTCTAATTTTAGTTTGATTGTGTTGGATCTAATATTTTTGACTTGGGTTCGAGTTTTACTACTCATTTAGTCTTGTTACCACTTGTTTTACAGAAAATATAGTGGATACCACTCGTTTTATAGAAAATTTGAATTAACATTTTATACTTTCTACATTCAGTATTAGCCGTTAGGAGTCTCATTTAAAACTGAGATGAGATTTAAGAAATATAAATAAAAGTGATAAGAAAAAATAATTGAACATGAAACCCATTTTTATTAGTTTTATAATAATATGTGAATGTAAAATATGAGTAGAATGAGTCTGTGGAATGAGAGGTCTACCGTCTACCTATCCTTTAAAGTAGAAATGAACTAAGACTCTAATCACATAAGGATTAAAATGATAAACGGGGGCTCCTAATGGCGAGTATAATATAACCACTAAACAAAATAATGAAAAATCCAAACTAATACCAAATCATTAAAAATATGAATTATGATGAAAAAAATAAATGTAGGGAATAAAAGAAACTGCCTAATAGAAAAGATTAAAAAGTGTAAACGAAATTACATAACTTGGAGTAGATGATTAACAAAACAAATTGCAAACATTGGTCGCTGACCAGAACACAGCCAATGTTTTTTTGATATATTGCCTTGGATTATAAGTACTTCCATCTTCCTTTTTTTTCAATAAAACAAAGGCTCAAACCACATTTAATAGGGGTGAGCAAGAGCAAGACAAAAGAACAAACCAAGTCCAAGACAAAAAAAAAACCCAGCAAAACACCTAGTCTAACAAGAACGGACAAAAGGAGCCAACAAAAGCAACGCTCAAGACTCCAACAATTTTTCCTGTCCATCGTCTAACTTTGGGTAGCTCCTCGCTCATTTGACTTGGTAGAAATAGAAATCCCGGACACCAAGCTTTAGTTCATGATCCCAATCTTCATAAGATAAGTTTTTTCTCCACATCCCAATTTGGCTCCGCCTTTTCAAAAATCACCTTATTTCTTAGCCACCAAATGGACCAAGAGACAACATAAAATAGCGAGGTTCAGATCTTCTTATCAAACTTGAGAAAGGGTGTGTTCAACCAAGAGAGAAAGCATAAAACAGGATCCACCGGCAAGCATAAGGAAATGTTCCAGCAGCTACAACAGAAATACCACAACCTATTTGAATATTTGCATCCAAAGATGATGTGGGAAACCGTTTCCCGATGCTCTTTGCAAAAGACACAAAGATTATCTTCAACATCTGGGAAGCCAAGCTTGAATAGCCTATCCTTGGTATTAAGTATGCCATGTAGAATAAACCAAATTAAAAGTTGTGCACATGGCGGAGCGACATTTCTCCAGACAAGTCTCCCATGCTGAAATTGGTTGCTTTCTCTTCCCAAGATATGAAAAACATGCAAACAAAAATCTGAGACAGAGAAAAAGTTTGACTTATGGAAAGTCCAAATCCTCGTATCACTTTCTCTCTCACTCAAGGAGTTGTGATCCACGGCAAGGTGCAAACGCTCAACCAATTCCTCCTCCCGGACAAGCAACTTCCTTCTCCACGTGAACTTCCAAATCCATCTACCATTTTCCCAACCACCCATATCACCAACAAAGTCATGTTGTTGGGTAGAAATGTTGAAGAGCCTTGGGGAAGAGATCTTCTAAGACATTAAACCTAATCCAGTTGTCAAGCCAAAATCTAGTGCTCCTTCCGTTGCCCACTTTGATTTGGATTCCTCTCTTTGCCACTTCCTGCACTTCGTTTTTAAAGCCCGAGAAGTTTATAATTTGGCCCCAAGTGCTTGAGACGCTTCTACCTCCAATCTGTTGAAGATCTCCAAAATGCCTAGTGTTATGGATGGAGCTGACAACTTTCTTCCAAAATGCCTAGTGTTATGGATGGAGCTGACAACTTTCTTCCAGGGGGTTCTGACTATCTGAGAATTTCCACCACCATTTAAAAAAGTAGCGCAGCATTTCTGATCAGAATGTCTCTGATAAGTCGTATTCTAGGCCTAGGTTACGGGTCAGTATGATGTGCATAATTGAATTATATCTGCAAAACTAGTTGCTTAAGCGTGCAGGGTAAGCGTTCCAGCCAGTAGGCAGAGTTTCAGACACTTCAAGTGAAAATGGCGTCAGGACGATTACGTACTGACCAGTATACATGCAAAAATGGCTCGAGATGGAGAAGGAGGAGAGCTGGGACTGCTCAATCACAATTAAGGGCAAATAAGTCATTTCACCGCAAGGTCTTACCCTAAAAATCAAGGGTAAGCCTCCCTATAAAAGGAAGCCACTTGGAGAGAAAGAAGGGAAGATCGTTCATCATCATCACTTTTAGGAGAGTTCTCTCGGAGTTTAGTCTTTCAGCCCAGTCCAGAATATCGTTCCTCGCCACTGCATGGTCACTTGAAGATCTAGATGTTCCCGGAGTTCCAAATCGTCCGTTCCAGCCAGCAAGACCGTAGCTTAGAGATTTCATCGCCCGGAGTGGCAAAACACTTTTATTCGCTTTCGTAGTTTAATTTACTTGCTTTCCTTACGTTGGATTCTTTACTTGCTTTTGGATATTTTCTGCTTTTGAAGTACTTGTTGAAGATCCGAACGTGTTAATGCTAAGAAGTTGATTTCCGTTCAGTTATGGTGTTGATTTCTTTTCCTTCCTATTCCGCCTAGTTAGCTTAGAAAAAAGGTTCTTTGGTGTTTTAAGTGCTGAATCTTTTCTTTCCTTGTTTCCGTCACAATTTCCTTAGTTAAACTTGGAACTGTTCGTTCGTGAGTGAATCGCTGCATGTGAAGTTTAGTTTGAGTGCGTTTCGCTTCCTGTTGACCAGTACGCGGAGTTGCAGTTTCTGTGTTTTGATTTCAGATTTGGTGTTCTTATTTGTGGATCTGTGTTCGCGAATTGATAAACTGTGTTTCCGTGTTGAATCTGGAATATTTTCTGATTTTAGTTTGTGTTGTTGAAGAAGATGATGTCCAAGTCTAATGTTGGGGACCACTTTGTTTTTTAGATGCTTTTTGCTTTTTGTCCTTTACTTTTAGTTATAACCTGCAGATCTGTCGGCCTAGTCACCATGACTACCACTACCCTCTGAATATTTTGTCTAGCCCAAAATAGAATCCCGTACCTTCCAAATATTTTCTGTTACAAAAATGTCTCCCCATTTCCACGTACACAGCTGCACCTCTACACTACTTTCCCCATTCTAGTCAGTAGGAAATTACCTTTAAGTTCTTGCCTAGGTAGAGACTCAACCCGAGCGTGGTAGCTAACCAAACCATCCAGAATATCACCACAATAGTTTTAACGCACCATCTCTGTGGGATTCGACCCTTACCACCACTATACTGATCAGTAGCAGTGGGTTGAAGAATTTTTGAAACCAGGGCCTAGGTTTAATTAGGATCTCTATCCTGACCAGTAGGATGTATCCTTACTTGAACGACACCTAAGCGCCCTAAACACCACCGTTTCAAATGGCGCCGTTGCCGGGGATGGATGGCGTTACTAGTTACTTTTGTGTGTGATACTTTGGCGTATATATTGTGCATAATCTTCTTTTTCTTTTCTTTTCATTTCAGTTTATGAGAAGCTGTTCGGCTCCTGACCAGGGGAGACCGAAGATACTTCAGCGAGGATCTATACTCGTAACCACTCGTTCTGGCCTGTCAACCACCTTGTCTGACCTAGGCACGAGTAGTGACGAAGAGAAGGGCACCATAGAGGGACCGATACCAGAAGAGATACCACGGTTGGAAGGCAACCCAAGGGAAATGGCCAACCAGGGAGATGAGGACCCGGAGATCGGGACGCTGAACGCGCATACTGAAGGAGAACCCCCGCAAGCCATAGTCGTTACTCCAGGGTAAACCGCCTGCGATGTGAAGCCTCATGTGATCGCGATCCTGCCTACGTACTGCGGGAAGAGCTACGAAGGGCCGTATGAGTTTCTTCATGAGTTTTGCAAAATTTGTAGGGCGCAGAGGAGACGAGCAGGAGCAACTGAGGATGATTATAGGCTGAAGGCTTTGCCATTTGTGCTCAAGGGGGAAGCTAACACCTTGTTCATGTGTCTGCCCCCCAACTCTATTGAGACTTGGGCCGATTTCAAGTCAGCATTTCTGGGCGAGTTTTTTCCGTCATCCAAGACAAGCGCGCTGAAGAGGGAAATGACTAATGTGAAGCAAGGGTATGATGAGCCCTTGAGTGATTATTGGGCAAGATACATGGGTCTTTTGGAATCATGTCCCAACCATCGCATGGCGGACATTGAAGTACATCATACTTTCTACGAAGGCATGAACGCAGTAACCAAGGACCTGGCAAATTCATCGTCAGGAGGAAGCTTCACGCAATTACGGGTTAGCGAAGCAAAGAGAGTCCTAAGGAAGCTATTGAATGCAAAGAAAGAGTATGACCATTCAAGGGAAGGATACAACCGAGAGCGGGCTGCCGTTGCCTCGGTTACTGATCAGGAAAATACACTGGAACAGAAAATGGATGAGCTGAAGAAGTCGCTTCTGAGTGCGATCGAGAAGAGCACTCCACCACCTCCCCCAGCTGGGTATTACAAGGGTGCAGAGCAGGGAAATCAAGGACCGAACTATGATCAGCCTAATGATTTCGGGAATATGGAGCAAGTTAATTCTGCGGGATACTTCAATTCTAGTGGGCATTGGATTCAAGGTAGGCAACGGGATGCACCATGGAGGGATCATCCAAACTTCCGATAGGGTGACGGGAACCAAAATCAGAACCAAGGTCAGAACCAGTATAACCCTCATCCGAACCAAAACCCTAACCGTGGACCAGCAAACCCAGACTACCAGCCCAACTGGTCAGGAAGAACCAACATTCCCAAAACCAAAACCCACAAAACCAGAACCCGAACCCTGTCTATGTGCCACCCCACCAGAGAAACTTCCAAAACTTCCAAAATCAGCCAAACCCAGGACCCCAAAACCATCAGAACCAAAATCAATTCCAAGGCCAGCACCAGAATCAATATCCTCAAGATCAGTACACCCCTCCTGCCGAGTATAACCAATACCCGCCTAATCAAGGCCAGCAAAACTCCCAGAACTATCAACACCAAGGGCCAAGTCATTTCCAAAACTCGAACAGGTCAAGCGTCAAGGAGATCCGTTGAGGACATGATGGGTGAAATGCTAGCGTCACAACAGAGCATCAAAGGAGAATTGCAATCCCATAATGAGGTCGTGCAGGGGATGCAAAACGCCCAGAAGGAACATAAGGCGAACATGGATATGATGAATAGGCAGTTAGCTCAACTGGCCAGTTCGGTGGGTGATTTGAAGGGAAATGCAGGGAAACTCCCATCTACAGTCCAAATGCCCGAAAAGGTAAATGTGAGTAAGGTTACGTTGAGGTCAGGAACCACTTATGACGCGCCTCAACCGAAACAACCTGGTGGAGGATCCAATGGAACGAAGATAGGAGGTGATACCATTTCAGCGGAAGAATTAGGGAGAACTATGCCTCGGATGAAAGATCCATTCTTCTTGGATGATACACCAAGTGTACGAGGTGAACCCGACACCCTACTGACCAGGAAGGAACCTCCTCAAGAGGTAGAGCCCAGAATGGAGGCTCAGACCCAGGAACTACCTAAGAAAAACTCCAAGAAGGTTGCTGAGGAACCAGTAGAGGAGAAAAAAGGGGAGAAACCATTCCCATTCCGATTTGTTACAAAGAGGAAGAAAGAAAACCCGGTTGACTACTTGTCGATTTTTGGGAAGTTGGATGTCACCATACCATTCCTCCAAGCCGTGAAGCTACCCCCTCTTGGGAAATTCATAAAGGACTTCATAGCCTGGAGAGCCCAGAAGGATGGCAAGATTATGGTGGAAGGGATAGCGTCAGCAATAGTGCAAGAGAAGTTGTCACCCAAGAGAGCCGATCCAGGTATGTTCACTCTGCCTATAGCTATAGGAGATGTGAAGGTCAAACATGCAATGTGTGATTTGGGGGCATCCATAAATGTCATGCCATTGTCTACCTATAACCAATTGAAGGGAGTTAGATTGTCGAATACTAGGGTGTTGATCCAACTGGCTGATAGGTCGTGCATAAGTCCTGAAGGAGTTTTAGAAAACGTGTTAGTAAGAGTGCATGATTTTACCTATCCTGCTGATTTTTATGTGATCAAAATGAGTGAGCATGAAGCTAGGGAATTTAGTGGAGAGTTGTTAGGAAGGCCATTTTTGAGAACGGCTAAGACAATAGTGGACATGGCCGAGGGGACAATTTGCATTGATTTTCATGGAGAGAAATTCACTTTTGATATCAATGAAGCCATGAAGAAACCGATTGATTCTGAAAATTTGTGTTATGTGGATGTGATTGACCCCCTTGTTCAAGATTTTCTTGAGACCGAACTATTGCAGGAGAAACTCCAAGCGTTAGATGTTTATGAGCAGGCTGACATCGAAGCTGCTGCATGGTGCGATCTGATCAGTAGCCAAGGGTTAACCGATGAGGAAATAGAAGCAGCAATCAAGGAATTCTGTCAGAAATCAGAGTTCATTGGAGCCGCAGGGGTTCAGCTACCAGCCAGTATAGAAGAACCATCGGAGAGAGATTTAGAAAAAGAAGGAGAGATTGAGAAAAAACCTCTACCCGAAGACACACTTTCACCTCAAGTTGAGCTGAAGAAGTTACCACCAAATTTGAAGTATGCCTTCCTCGGAGATGAGAACTCATATCCAGTGATCATCAGTAGCAGCCTTACGAAGGAACAAGAGGCTAGGCTACTGACCGTGCTGAGCAAGAACAAGAAGGCGATTGGTTGGAGTCTTACAGATTTAGTGGGAATTAGCCCCGATGTCTGCATGCACCACATTAGGTTGGAGGAAGGAGCGAAGGAACATCGAGATGCTCAAAGGAAGGTAAACCCTAACATGCGAGAAGAGATATTGAAGGAGATCTTGAAGTTGTTGTCGCTAGGGATTATCTATTCAGTACCGGATAGTGAGTGGGTCAGCCCGATCCACATGGTCCCAAAGAAGTCGGGCATCCAAGTAGTTCAGAATTAGAGGAATGAACTGATCCCAACGAGGCTAGTCACGGGTTGGCGAATGTGCATCGATTACCGTAAGCTGAACAATGCGACCAGGAAGGACCATTTTCCCCTGTCGTTCATCGACCAAATGTTGGAGAGATTAGCTGGGAAGAAGTTTTTCTGCTTTCTAGATGGGTACAGCGGGTATTTCCAAATTTACGTAGATCCTGAGGACCAGGACAAGACCACTTTCACTTGCCCGTTTGGAACCTATGCATACCGTCGCATGCCTTTCGGCCTGTGCAACGCTCCAGGTACGTTTCAACGATGTATGATGAGCATATTTTCCGATTTGATTGAGGATTGCATAGAGATATTCATGGACGATTTCACGGTTTACGGAGACTCGTTCGACTCTTGCCTTCACCATTTGGATATAGTTTTGGAAAGATGTCAAGCAAAGAGTTTGGTTTTGAACTTTGAAAAGTGCCATTTTATGGTCGCCGAAGGGATAGTTTTAGGACACGTGGTCTCAGAAAGAGGTATCCAAGTGGATCGAGCCAAGGTAGATGTTATATCCAAATTACCATACCCTACTGGTCAGAAGGGAATAAGGGGTTTTCTGGGGCACGCCGGATTTTATCGAAGATTTATCAAGGATTTCTCCAAGATCGCCCAGCCACTTACTAGATTACTTCAGAATGACGTGGAATTCGTCTTTGATGAGCAATGCAAGGCTGCTTTCAACCTTCTCAAGGAAAAGTTGATATCCGCACCTATCATAAGGGCTCCTGACTGGAACCATCCTTTCGAAGTAATGTGCGACGCCATCGATTTTGCGGTAGGAGCCGTGCTGGGTCAGAAGATCGACGGGAAGAGGTACGTAATTTTTTATGCGTCCAAGACTTTAAATCAAGCCCAGCGGAATTACGATACCACTGAAAAGGAGATGCTGGCAGTGGTGTATTCTTTCGAGAAGTTCAGGCCATATTTGTTGGGATCCAAAGTCATAGTGTATACTGACCATGCGGCGATTAAGTATCTGATTGCCAAGAAGGAATCCAAACCACGCTTGATCCGATGGGTACTCTTGTTACAAGAATTCAACTGGGAGGTAGAAGATAAGCGAGGAGTCGAGAACAAGGTGGCAGACCATTTGAGCAGAATAGTGCAAGATGGAAACGGTGACGAAGTGCACGATAAATTTCCAAAGGAACATTTGTGTAAGTTGATTTTTGCGCCCAGAAGAATTGATTGGGAATAAGTGTTCAAGCTTACTGGTCCGAATGATACAGCAAAAGGAAAAGAGAAGGTAGGGCAGGAACCATGGTATGCGGACCTGGCCAACTACCTAGTGACTGGAGAGCTTCCAGAAGTGCCGAGTGTTACCAATGCCCAAAGAATGAAGATCAAGAGTGAAGCGAAATACTACTTTTGGGACGACCCCTATTTGTGGAGGGTAGGGTCCGATCAAGTGATAAGGAGGTGCATTCCTGACTGGGAGCAGCGGGATGTTTTAACCCACTGTCATTCATTAGCATGCGGATGACATTTCGGGTCCAAGACGACGACAAGGAAGATTTTGGATAGCGGCTTTTATTGGCCAACCCTCAACAAAGATGCGTACGAGTTTTGCAGAAGTTGTGAGCGTTGCCAACGGACCAGTGGAATATCTGCCCGGGATGAAATGCCGCAGGTACCCGTAATAGTTTACGAGCTATTCGACATATGGGGAATGGATTTCATGGGGCCTTTTCCTTCATCCTATGGGAATCTGTATATCCTAGTTGCTGTAGACTACGTCTCCAAATGGGTAGAAGCCAAGGCCACAGGCACGTGTGAAGCCAAGGAAGTGGCCAAGTTCTTAAAGAGTCATATCTTCAGCCGATTCGGTGTACCCAGGGCGATCATATCCGATCAAGGTACACACTTCTGTAATCGCACAATTGAAGCCTTGATGAAGAAATACGGTGTGCACCATAGACTATCCAGCCCTTACCATCCGCAAGCAAATGGTCAAGCAGAAATCTCTAACCACGAGATAAAGAAAATTTTGGAGAAGACGGTGAACACTTCTAGGAAGGATTGGAGTGTAAGGTTAGAGGATGCTCTCTGGGCATATCGAACAGTCTACAAGACCCCCATAGGCATGTCCCCTTACCGGATTGTTTTTGGAAAGATGTGCCATTTACCAGTTGGAATCGAGCATCGAGCATACTGGGCAGTACAGAAAATGAATATGGACGCTACAGCCTGTGAAGAGGAAAGGAAGCTGCAACTGCAGGAGATTGAGGAACTTGGATTGGAGTCATTCGACTCCGCCATGTGGTACAAAGAACGAACTAAATTATGGCATGATCGAAATCTGAGAACTAAGGAGCTCCATGTTGGCCAGAAAGTACTACTCTTCCAGTCAAGATTGAAGCTTATGCCAGGGAAACTCAAGTCCAAGTGGACAGGACCTTACATCATAACTGCGCTCCGATCTAATGGGGCAGTAGAAATTTCAGGGAGTTTCTCTAACTCTGAACCTTTCATAGTAAATGGGCATAGGTTGAAAATATTCAGGGATAATAGCGAGGTGGATGTGGTGGATGAAATTCCACTACAGCCACTTACATCGGTTTCATACTGATCAGTAAGATAGGAATTTGGAGTTCCGCGCGGCCAGTTTCCCTTTGAAAATAGTTTGCATATACTGGCCAAGTTGAATTCCAAATTGCCTAAGGAAGTTGTAAATATTGTAAATACGTAATTAATCTTTGCACGCTAGATAATTCCTAAAAATCCAAAAATATTTTCGGGCCTTAATTTTAATTTGAAGTGCACATTGACCGAGGGATTACTTATCTGGTGCTATTTCAAAATTTTATTTAAGTGCCCATTTGAATTAGTTTCTTTTTTAGGTAAGTATCGGAGAAATTATGGAGAGGACGAAAATTTGAATTAAAGCTTGTGCAGCTTTTGCAGGGTGACAGTAGGAAAAATGGCGCGTGAGCAGAGGGAAAAGACGCACGGACCAATCAGAGGCCAGAAACCTCAACCGCCCTTCCCGTCTGAAACGTCGCGACCGGCTACCCCTGATAACCGGTTACAACCACCTGGAACTGCATTCTCTCTCCTACATAACCATACCGCTTTACTTTTTCCCCTCACAAACCCTCATTTTGCAATTACACTCTCTCTTGAAAAATTCCTTTTTCATCTCCGCCGACTCCCAACCCTAATTTCCAGATCGTAATTTCCGCTCATGGGTAAGAAAGCATTCGCCAAGAAAACCAAACCCAGCCGCCGAGAAACCCCAGAGGCACGACCACAGCCAACCCCACCAGCACCCGTCGCTCAGCCATCGCCCATGGTTTCCTTGGATGCCATGATGGCATTTCTTCGCCAACAGGACCCAACTAGGGACTGGACGACGGCTCTGACCAGTTTCGGCCAAACGGGGGGCGTCGGAACCACATCCAGCGAAGCTCCGCCTGCGCCGGTCAGTCATGCAGCAGTTTCAGTACCGGATTCGGCAGAACTCGACGCTATCGCCGCACATTACGACTCCGACTCTGAGGAGCGTAAGAAAAAGTCGAGTCAAGGCAAGACAACTCCGGAGGGGAGCGAAGGAACAGAGAAAACGCCCGAAGCGGAGCCGGTATTTCAAGAAGTGAGAAGGCCGGAAATAGATTTGAATGAATCGGCCAGAAAACAAGGCCTCATGACAGACGAAGAATTTGACTATATTCTGAACAGGGTCAACCGGAGAGAAGAGGACACTGCACCAATGGCTGAGGGTCTAGACCTCGCATTGGGGGCAGTAGGAAACAGAGAGAAAGCCACATCAGGAAACATATCGGAAGGCCGACCTTTCCAGTTGGTAGGAGGGGAAGGAGAAGTACTGAGTAAAGAAAAAGAACCAGTAGACCCCCAAGTGAAAGCCGGGGATGATAGAATACAAGTAAGAGAGGAAGGTACTGCGTCTACGGAAGTCCAGGACACAGGAACAGAGACAGCAGAGCCAGAAGTAGAAGCACCCACCCCAGTGGCACCTCAGGTTGTAAAGCCGATTCCGGTCAGGCGAAAACTGGTGGTGAAAGCAGACCCCAAGGCAAACTCGCCCAAGCCGCAGAGGGTGTCGCAACGTTGTTTGGGTAAGTGGGCCTCCAGCAGGGCAAAACCGAACACGGCGGAGGACCCCATAGAGATCGCAAGCGAGGAAGAGCGAGCCACTCCGAAAAAGGCTGAAGGTGAACCTGTTCAAGCTACTGATCAGGAAGACACAGGGGTGTCTCCAGTACAGAACGAACCGGGCACGACAACGGAAGGAATGGCTGGGGAACCGAACCTCACATCAGAGTCAGGAAGGTCTGCTGGATCTGAGAAGGACGAGGCCTTATTTCAACATGAGGAGGAAGCCATGTACCAGATAGAAAGAAAAAGGAAAGGAAAAGCCGTTGTGAAGAACAAGCCGAGTACCAAAAAACCGCGTACCGTGAACACATGCATAGTGATCACGGAGGCTGACCCGAGGACCCCATCAAACCGGCAAACACAGAGTGACAGTGAATATGAGATCAGTGAAGAATCTGAATCCGATAGCGATACGACCATGGAAGATGAGGAGTACAAGGAGCAGCAACTCCCTAACGATCATCGGGAATTATTGCATCCACCTGCAGAACCACTCCGATATAAGCGTTGGACGGTGGAGCTTACAGATGACGTGGTGGAGGGGATGAAATTTTTTGACTCCAAGGAGCTCCAATCCATCTATCGCACCAAGAACGCAAAAGGCAAGAAGGTTAAGTGTGGAAAGGTAATTCATCTCCCCTCTTTAGATGAATTGAAGGTTCGGGAATCGTTTCTCGCCCTTGTGCATGAGTTGGGTTTTGAATGGCTGTTAAGAAATGAGAATTTGAATGTTCCGGTCGATTTGGCCAAAGAATTTTTCGCGACCTTTCGATTCAAGGTCACAACGGATTTGGATGTAGAGTGTATCAGTTTCAGAGTATTTGGAGGTGAGATTAGGATGAATTTGATTGAATGGACTGTTCGGCTAGGAATATGCAGTTTGGAGGAGGCCATAGTGCCCGAGTGGAGAGATAGGGAGCGGGGGATTCCCCGCAGGCATGTGGAATTCGAGCCCCAGGTAGCTTGGGAAGAACTTACTCACCCCGGGGCAGGACAATTTCAGTCCACTATCTCCCGATCTATCCATCTCAACGATCCTAATCTACGCCTGGTTCAACTCTTCTTGGATTACAACCTTTTAGGACAGTCCAATTCGGCAGTCCGGACATCGATGACGGAGCTGTATCTTATGTGGTGTGCCAAGAAAGGCAGGAAGTTGCACTTAGGGTTCTGGACTGCATACACATGTCACCTCATCGCTACCCACCCAGCACGGAATATATCTGCCATATATTGGGAATCTTTGTGAGAAACAACATCACCATTTCGGAGGACGAAGACTTAACCCCCTTGACGATGGTGGACGCCCCAGGATTGTTTGATACCCCCCTGTTCGTCGGTATACATGAGGCAAGGCGTGCCACACTTCTATGCGATGGGAGAGGAAGCTATATCCACTGCTCGGTTAGCAGTAGCTCATGAAGCACCGGCACACGACCAAAGGCAAGAGGGGATGGAAAAAGCTGTGGAGGAAATAGCGGAGGAAAGCAGACAGATAAGGGCAGAAATGATCGGATTGGCATCAGACCAGGAACAGCGTCAAGCCAGAATGGAGAAGGCAATGGACGAAGTTAGAGATGAGAATAAGCAGTTGAAGGCAGAGATGGTTAAGCTAGCGGGAGTAGTGGAACGGATGTTGGAAGGGTCTGCAGAGCAGAGGACATTGGCTCAGAGGCAAGATGCTATGGGGACGTTAGTGACTACTTTAGGAGAGGAGAACCATTGATTGATCACGGAGATGGACCGAATGGCATCCGTGATAGATGAGTTGTTGAAGGAAGTGACCAGCCGGAAGAAGGAACCAACTACAGGAACAAGCGGCCATGGAGGCCAGGACGATGAGACCCACCCACCAGAGACAATGATAGAAGAGCCCGAGGAAGAGAACGCCGAGGTGCCGGCAGAGGCCGAGGAACCGGCGAAGGAAAATGAGGATCACACTGGAACGGAAGAGGAACCCCTAGAAAAGCAGCCTACACCACCTGCCCCACGGAGGAGCAGGAGACTTCGCTAGACCACCCCCCACCCTGACAAGTTAGTTTTATTTTTAGCTTTCTGTTTGTTTTTAAGTTTTTTTCATAATTGTTGGTGTTAGTTTTTGTTGTGATAGGTAAACTTCTGTGTTTGTTTCTGTGTAGCATGTTTTTGTTTTTCTTTTTCTTGTTTCGTACGCATGTTGACTCACACTTAGTCCGTTGCACGGCCTAAGTGTGAGGAGTTTTATATATATGTGTGTTTTGTTGGTCTGTTTAGGTTTTCAAACTCTCCCACTTAGCCTATTCCATAGTCTAAGTGTGAGAAGTTTTAGTTTTAATTTGTTGTTTCTGTATGTTTGTCTATGTGTCCATCATACTGGTCATTACCTTTTCCACTTCACAGCCTTATCTGAGGGCAGACACTTGTGAAGTGGGAGGGGGGACGCAATGACCAGTATGATGAGTATGTGTATATGTGTATATGTGTATATGTGTAGTTTTTGTGTTCGTGCTTGTGTTAGTGTCCTGTTAAGTTTTGTTTTTTTAATTTGTGTGTTGATTGGGCTTAAAACTCAACCGTCTTGAGCTGACGGTGAAGGGAACTGAGGGAAATAAGACATGCTGGAAAACCGAAACCACCCTCCCTAGTACCTCCTAGTCAGGATAGATGATGTGAGTATGAGAGAAAAGCCCATACTTAGAGCCAAACGCGAAAGCCCTCTTCAAATGTGAGTTATAAGCTTAAAGTGGAACCACTTTCCACAAATATTGAAAAGAAGGAGAGGCTGCCACAATTCGCCTAGGATGAAGTGACCACGGGTAGCAAACACTGAAGGCAGTAGGAAACCCCCTCCGTTAAAAATAATAATAATAATAATAATAAAAACCACCTTAGAACCTTTTTTCTAACTCTTTTACCCAGATAAATACCCCTAGCCACTGGGGCTGTGTGTGTGCGAGGCATGAGGCGAATGAAGCTTACTGGCCAGAAAGATGTGAAAGAGAGCAGACTCCAGCTGGGCAAGAAAGTTTGGAAGAAAATCGATCAGGGAGTTACCCCAGTTCCACACAAAAAGAAAAAAGGGGGAGAAGAAGAAGGTATAAGGGTGGCGAAGCCACAAAGGGAAAATAAAAGAGAGAAGAATTAAAAAAAAGAGAAGGAATAAGGGTGGCAAAGCCACAAGATGATACTAACCAGTTGGAAACCCAAGCCAGAAGCGCCAGCTAAGAAGCAACTGATCAGAAGCCTAATGCACACAGTTCCCCCCCACATCAATAAAATAGAAATTTTGAAGACTTAGAGCCTTAGGAACATCTACCCCAAAACACTGCAACCCAATAGCCCCATTACAAGCCTTTAAGCCCTTCAGTAGCTGCACGTGAGATCTAAGTCCGAAGCAAGTGTGGTTGAGCATATTGAGAGAATGCGGTCCTAACATTCCTGGTGAGGTATGAGAGACCGAGTGAATCTAGTGTTTGGCCGAGAGTTTGGGCGATCTTGACAAGCGGATATACTGACCAGGAATGAATGGGGGGTGGCAGAAGTTCAAGGCTATCTAAGGCCGGATTGCACCAGATCCCGAGGTAAGGGATGGTTGAAAATATAGCCCAATCTTTGTGTTTTAGTTTTATTTGTGTTTGTGTGTTTGTTGTTTTTTTTTTCTGTGTTTGACCAAGTGTTTTTCTTTGCTTCGTTGTAGTATAGAGTCTAGTTTAGGTAGAGTCGGTCAGGGGAGTAACCAGGCTAGAATTCGACTTATTCCTTTTTATTTGTTCTTCACGCTTGAGGACAAGCATGTGGTAAGTGTGAGCAGTTTGATAAGTCGTATTCTAGGCCTAGGTTACGGGTCAGTATGATGTGCATAATTGAATTATATCTGCAAAACTAGTTGCTTAAGCGTACAGGGTAAGCGTTCCAGCCAGTAGGCAGAGTTTCAGACACTTCAAGTGAAAAGGGCGTCAGGACGATTACGTACTGACCAGTATATATGCAAAAATGGCTAGAGATGGAGAAGGAGGATAGCTGGGACTGCTCAATCACAATTAAGGGCAAAGAAGTCATTTCACCGCAAGGTCTTACCCTAAAAATCAAGGGTAAGCCTCCCTATAAAAGGAAGCCACTTGGAGAGAAAGAAGGGAAGATCGTTCATCATCATCACTTTTAGGAGAGTTCTCTCGGAGTTTAGTCTTTCAGCCCAGTCCAGAATCTCGTTCCTCGCCACTGCATGGTCACTTGAAGATCTAGATGTTCCCGGAGTTCCAAATCGTCCGTTCCAGCCAGCAAGACCGTAGCTTAGAGATTTCATCGCCCGGAGTGGCAAAACACTTTTATTCGCTTTCGTAGTTTAATTTACTTGCTTTCCTTACGTTGGATTCTTTGCTTGCTTTTGGATATTTTCTGCTTTTGAAGTACTTGTTGAAGATCCGAACGTGTTAATGCTAAGAAGTTGATTTCCGTTCAGTTATGGTGTTGATTTCTTTTCCTTCTTATTCCGCCTAGTTAGCTTAGAAAAAAGGTTCCTTGGTGTTTTAAGTGCTGAATCTTTTCTTTCCTTGTTTTCGTCGCAATTTCCTTAGTTAAACGTGGAACTGTTCGATCGTGAGTGAATCGCTGCATGTGAAGTTTAGTTTGAGTGCGTTTCGCTACCTGTTGACCAGTACGCGGAGTTGCAGTTTCTGTGTTTTGATTTCAGATTTGGTGTTCTTATTTGTGGATCTGTGTTCGCGAATTGATAAACTGTGTTTCCGTGTTTAATCTGGAATACTTTCTGATTTTAGTTTGTGTTGTTGAAGAAGATGAAGTCCAAGTCTAATGTTGGGGACCACTTTGCTTTTTAGATGCTTTTTGCTTTTTGTCCTTTACTTTTAGTTATAACCTGCAGATCTGTCGGCCTAGTCACCATGACTACCACTACCCTCTGAATATTCTGTCTAGCCCAAAATAGAATCCCGTACCTTCCAAATATTTTCTGTTACAAAAATGTCTCCCCATTTCCACGTACACAGCTGCACCTCTACACTACTTTCCCCATTCTAGTCAGTAGGAAATTACCTTTAAGTTCTTGCCTAGGTAGAGACTCAACCCGAGCGTAGTAGCTAACCAAACCATCCAGAATATCACCACAATAGTTTTAACGCATCATCTCTGTGGGATTCGACCCTTACCACCACTATACTGATCAGTAGGAGTGGGTTGAGGAATTTTTGAAACCAGGGCCTATGTTTAATTAGGATCTCTATCCTGACCAGTAGGATGTATCCTTACTTGAACGACACCTAAGCGCCCTGAACACCACCGTTTCAGTCTCCAACCCCGAGCCCGCCTTGAATAATAGGCCTCTGAATAACATCCCAAGCAATCAAGTTACTCCCCTTTGATGTTGTCCCTTTGCCCCAAAAAAATCTCCTCTGCATTTGAATAATGCGTTTGGCCACGTTCTTTGGGAGTTTGAAGAGGCTTAGGTAATAAATCGGAAGATTATTGAGAACTGACTTGATAAGGACCAGTCTTCCTGCTTTGGACAAAGTATTTGCTTTCCACATTGCAAGCCTCTTTTCCACCTTCTCAATGATGGGCTTCCAGGTGAGGATCTTTCTCGGGTTAGTGAGCAACAGAATACCAAGATAGGTAACTGGTAATTTTGCAAGCCCACATTTTATTGTAGCTAAGAGTTCTTCAATAAGTTGATTCTCACATCCCAAAGGTATTAGGACAGATTTTCCATAGTTAATCCTTAGCCCAGTCATCAATGCGAAGCACTGGAGTAACTTTTTATAACTCTCCAGGATATTCTTATTTGTTGGGGGTAAATATGATTGTATCATCCGCAAACTGGTGATGTGTGAGTGGGATCTCATCCCTCCCAATGCTGATACCTTCAAGAATCCCACATTCTCTTCCTTTCTTCACAAGCCGGTTGAAGGGGTAATTCTTCTTGTGTTCTAGGACACATTAACCATTGCATCTTAATACTGGACTTTTTTTAGCTTCCCAGTTTATGAGAGACGCATGATCTCATGCGTCTTCCGTTAATGAAACGCATTAGAATCATCCGTTTTACCCAACGACGCATAATAGTTATGCATTTTAAAAAAAATTAATTTTATCCCCCATGCGTCTTTCCCTAAAACGCATAAGGGTCATGCGTCTCTCTTTCAAACATAATGCGGGTTCCAGAAGCAGAATACCATTCTGCGCGAAGTGAAGAGAAAAGGGGGGCAGCGCGATTTTCTTCTATTTTTTGGCGATTTCTTCCATTTTTCCGATGATTTCTTCCATTTTCTCATTATATTTCGGTAAGTTTATCTTTTATTCTTAATTATTGCATAATATTGTTAGATTATGTTGGTTTTCCCTAATTTACTATATTATGGTTTATAGGAAAAAAATGTTCCTAATTTTTGTATTTGTTATATTTTCTTATGCAAAAATCATGCAAATATTTGTGAGTTTGTATTGGGGTGGTAAATAGTTCAACTTCCACAATTGGGTATTTGTTATGATCCACCTCGGGGGAGAGGTTTCAACGCTCAACCAAAGCAGTGATAAGCTCGTTGTCGACCTTCATGGACTTCCCACAATCCATCACGCCTTGGAAACCAAAGATGTTAAGCCAATGCCTCACATTGACATGAATATCCACATCCCATATCTTACTTTCCGTTCGACGAACTTTGAAAAGATGTGTTGTGCCATCTGTCAGTAGCTTATGTGATATGTGTTTTTTCTGAAGATATAGCACTGATGAATATTCAGGTCCATATAACAACTGCCCTCTAGAACTTGAAGTTGCCTTTTAATCTAACAACATATTCACAAAACAATAATTACAAACATCATATTCAAGTTAATGCAACACAATAGTATACATAACACAACCAATCAATCAATTTCAATCCCTCAATTTGTACTCAAACAAGCACCCGAACAATATTTTTTTAGCATAATTCCTACAAAAACCTTAAATTTCACAAGCACTCTAAAAGTAAATGACAATTGTATAATTCTTACAACCCATAATTTCACAAGAAAACAACAACATCAAAGCCCCTCTTTTTCAACAATCGTCTTTAACTAATTGGATGAATTCACAACTTCAATAATTAGATGAATTTCACAAATATATAGAATCGATTGCTTTCATATCATCAATAAAAATCAGTTACAATTAACAAAATAGCAAATCATCGGACTAATTGAACAATTTCTTCATAAACCCTAATTTACAAAATGACCAAAAACCTACACAAAATATGCAATAAACAATGACTAAGGGAGGAATATTGAAAGATTGAGGAAAACTAACCGTAATATACTGGAAAATCGATTGAAATCGTCGAGAATCGGAAGAAAATCGCTCAAAATCGTTGCTGCCCCTTTTCTCTCTTTCTCTCGCGCAGAATGGTTCTGCCACTGTTTCTCTGATTTTGTTTGAACAAGAGACGCATGACACTCATGCGTTTTACCTAGAGATGCATGAGGGTCATGCGTCTTTCAATAAAAAATTAAAAAAAAATAAAAGACACATGTCTTTCATGCATCTTCCATTAAAATGCATAAAAGTGATGTGTTTCATCAACCAAAGACGCATGACGGTCATGCGTTTCTCACAAACTGGGAAGCTAAAAAAAACGCAGTATTAAGATGGAATGCCTAATGTGTCCTAGAACACAAAAAAATTAACCCGCCGGTTGAATGTTTCCGCCACCAAGATGAAGAGAAATGGCGAAAGAGGATCCCTTTGTCGTAGTACTCTCTTTGACTGAAAGGATGAGGTGGATGATCATTAATAAGAATTGATATAGAAGAAGTGGTCACACATTCCATCACCCATCTAGTCTAGAGATGCCCAAGGTTTTTGGTTCCGGCTGTTAATCGCGGAACCGTGACTTTTTTCTTGAACCGGAACCGTCATATTTTGAACCGCGGGCAGGTTCCGATTCCAAATTTTACGAACCGAAACCGTGCCGGAACCGCCGGTTCTGGACGGTTCCAAACCGGAAC
Organism: Salvia splendens; assembly: GCF_004379255.2. Classification (NCBI taxonomy): domain Eukaryota; kingdom Viridiplantae; phylum Streptophyta; class Magnoliopsida; order Lamiales; family Lamiaceae; genus Salvia; species Salvia splendens. The sequence goes on along the minus strand of NC_056045.1, from coordinate 5,615,157 downwards.
CGTGAAAAACCGTCGGAAAACCGTGAAATCTAGCCGGAACCGCGAAAAACCGCCGAAAATCGACGGTTTGGAACCGTAAAAAACCGCCAGAAAACCGGCGATTCGGAACCGAAACCGAAACCACCGATTTTCAAACGATGGGCATATCTATTCTAGTCCACTTGTCGCCAAATCCCATGCGAATAAGAATCTCATTCGAGAAATTTCATCTTATTGTATCATATGCCTCCTGAAGTCAATTTTCATGATTGCCACTTTCTGCGTACTTTTCTTTACCCACCAAACCGCCTCAATAATCTTCTTTAAAAATAGACCACATTTATTTTTTGAGATATTCCTTAAGAATAGATCAATTCTATTTTTATTTTTGAAAACTTTTTTTTTATATATGATCTTAACTTTTTCTTTTTAATTTTATCTATTATGCATTAAAATTTTAGAATTTTTCAAATGTCTATTAGTATATAATAATAATAATAATAATAATAATAATAATAATAATAATAATAATACATAAATGTTGCTCTTCTAAATGGGCTGCCAGGTGGTTGAGCTATATATAGCCTGGTAAAGTAGAGATGTTTTTCATTCGATTGTCTTTTCCTAGTGTCGTTATTCTAATCGAATTACTCAGTTTTCAATTTACATATGATTCTTAAACAAAATTTGCATTTTTTTTTCTTAATTTCCGTATAAATTTCTTCTGTTTTTGATCGGTAATTAGTAATTACTCCGTATGATTTTGAGTTAAGTTGAGCACTAGACAAAACATAATACTCTGTATTTCTCTTTCGGCAATCCACCAGCTGAAAATCAGTTGTCAAATTTTTGCACCTCTCTGATAGCGAACCTACGGTCTTCCTCACCGTCTCTACTTGCTTCGAAACCGCCGATTAACAGATCGTCAACTGCGTTCTCGTCTCCGCTTTGCTTCCGGTTTATCTACATTCTTTTTGCTTGAATTTATGGAAGATCAAACTCATGGCATAATATTAGCATTTCAATTCTGTGAATTATCACCTGCTTCTAATTTTATTTTATTCGCATTGTTTTGTGCTTTCAATTGCAGCTTAAATTCGAAAAGAATTGGAGAGCGCAGAATTGCATGCGATTACCACTGCTTCGAAATGAGTACGGAATTTCCTTGTATTTGCTATGCTAGTGAAATGTGTTTCCGGATTTTGTTTCAACTTCTAACTAGTGATTGATATAGGCATAATTTTGTGATTTCTTGATGTTAGTTTGGTTTTCATGCTAATATAAGGGGTTTATTATGTTTTACCTCCTTTTTTCATTCAATAAATTCAATATCACACGAATTTGTACAAGTTCTAAATGAAAACACTTGGTGTGTGCTTTGTGCATACGTGCCTACAGGAAAGATTTATTTTGCATTCAATTAATATTCTCCTACTAGTTGTCCAGGATAGGCCAATAATTTAACGGAGATCTTGAGTTGTTATGAATTTGTTATCATTGATTTCTCGTGTCTTGTGTTGCAAAAATGTGACCTTTTAATCGGTGTGTCCATTTTTCACTCTGTAATTTGGTCATGTCTTTTGATTCTTGTTATGCATCTTCAGAGAGTTGGCGCCTCTAGTAGATCAGTCTGAGTGGAGCATTAAGGAGAGAATCCCTGCCTATTTGATTATGTGTCTTCCCTTTTGAATCAACTAATGCTTCTGTAGTTGAGGTACGAGATGGAGATCTAATTCTGTACAGTAGTCTGTAAATGTGCAAGTAATTGCATCTAGGACAAAGTTGTATGCGTGTTAATTTCCTTGATGATAGCCTCATATCAAATGGGAACCTGTTTGAAACCGTTGACATTCAACTGAGAAAAGTTACGGGGACCTCAAATATTATACTATTATAAGCTTTCTGTGCAATGTAATAGTCATACAAGCACTCAATGCATTGAACATAATAGCTTTTAGTACAAACATTGCATTGTTTTCGATAACTGGGTTTTACTTGTAAAGAAGAACGAGATACAATCATACAAATAGCATTACCATCCGCTACCATAGCACTTCACAGTAGATCACACTGGCTAGGAGAAACTCCTAGTTTATTTCTTGCTAACCCATTCAGTTCTGACTTCACCACTGGATAAATTCACAAACACACTGACACACATACCCGAGCAAACTCCACCCATGGAAGTCGAATTAAACTAGGATGCCTGCCTTGCTTTCATTGTTTCGGCCGCTACAACTCCAGGACCAAATCTTGTAATTTAGATACCCGAGACAGGAAAAGAAAAAATGATTAAGACAAGTGTATGTAATCAAGAACAGAATGCATGTTATTTCACATTTTAACTTACAATCAGAATCTGTCTTAATCCAGTGCCCTCCTTTAGTTGTTGAAGAACCTTTGCAGATATCATCCAAAGATAATTTCATACTGTTTTCCTTCGTTTTGCTAGGAGCTGGACCAACCATCTTATTTCCATCATCTTCTTCGGTCTTAAAGACATCTTTATAGGGAATGTGTTTATCAGTCATATCCTCAGGGTGAACTTTCCTTTGCAGCATTTTAAGAACCTGCATCCAAATCCAGTAGTGGAAACTTAATCTACTATAAAATTTAAAAACTTATGCTCTGAAATTTCATTTATTTCTCAATTGAGTCCTCAGCCTGAGCAAGTAAATGTGGTGCACATGTTTAATTTATCATCATAAAGATTACTTAAATCAACTGCTGGTTTTTGTAGTAGCTGCAAATATAGACTTACAGATGATTACCTAAAATCCACAGGAACCAACTTTTGTGCTGGATGTTTAATCAACATGTTGCATGTTAGTATTTTTTAATGCAGAATATCTTCTGCTATGTATTGTTTAAGCAGTATGTAAGGTGTTCCGGCTCTCCGATGCTTGTAAGTGCCTCAGATGTGCTTATGCACAACAAACCTTCAGTTATATACAGCATGAAAATTGTTGTTTTACATTTATATACCCCCTTTACTGCAATGATTGTGCTATGAAATAGTACTATCTCCATTCCACTCTAATTGAGTCACTTCTTTTTTGCACTCATTTTGGGAAAATAATGATAAATAGTTAAAGTGGGGAGAAAGTGAAGTAAGATAGAGAATAATGTAGAGAGAGTCTTATCTACATTATTCTCCCTTACTTTACTCTCTCCACTTTAACTATTTATTATCATTTTTCCAAAACGAGTGCGGAAAAGAAGTGACTTAATTACAGTGGAGCGGAGGGAGTGTTAAATTCAACTATATGTGCAAGAATACTGATCCACCAACAGACATTTGATGCGTCAGAGTATAAAATATTGAAATATAACGACATAATGAGAGCTTGTTTTGTATCCAATCATCATAGTAAATTATTCTGCTTAATTCAAACAAGAATAAGTAAATTAGTTTAACAGGAAAGGTACCAGCAATTTCAGAGGCATGAGTGTAACCTAAGCATATCAAATCATCTCAGATTAATTTGGAAAATACTAAGATTATTTAAGTTGAGGAACTTTGAAATGATTCTATTCATATTTGAAATAAGAAAAAAAGGAAGGAAAAATTATATGCAACTTGACAAACTGCTGTTCTAATAAATTAGCATGTTTTTTTGTGGTGACCTTTGTTTCCATTTTAGGAAATGTTTCATTTCTAATGGGAGAACTCAAAAAGGAAAACGTTTCATTTCAAATGGGACAGAGGGAGTAATAGTTTATGGTATAAGTGGTGAAAACAGTAACAGAAAAGAGAAGTTGATATTTAGTACTACTATCTCTAGGCTGATGTAGCAGGGGTAAGCTAACCTTAGAGAGCTTTTTCTTCCTTGGGATGGGCACAGTATCTCCATCCTTAGAAGTAGCTGTTGAGCTGCTGGATGAACAATGGAACTTCTTTACCAATTTTTTCATGAAACAAGTGACATTTCTTTTCCTCGAGCGCTGTTCTGCTCCTTTGAACTCCCTTGCTGGATCATTGTGGGCTATATTATTCCTCCTAAAGAGATCTTCAAGGGATGTCTTTTCTTTTCCTGTCTCATTATTTGTCTGCACAACTTCAATTGAATTGGCTAAGAGATAACTTTGGAGAGGAAAATCTGTGAAGAAAGTCTGACCATCAGAATCTTCTCCCTCTATCAGCTTATTGCTGAGGGTTATTATGCTTGCTTGACTACTTCGTCCAGATGTCTCATTAGCTAACTCTTTATCCTCAGCTTCAAGAAACTTCTCTAGCTCATAGTTTATTAGCTGGAGATCATTTTCGGTTATCTGTATCCGATAATCGGTCAAGTCTTCGGAAGGCATTGGCAGATTTGGTGTTGGGGGATCTGTACCTTGTAATTCAATGCCGAAGGTGCCAATTGCAAGAAATTCAAAGGGCTCAAACAGTTCCTCTTGGAACAGCCGCTCAACTTCATCAGATTCAGACCTGTTTGAAGACTTGTGAAAGTTGTTTTTTGAGTGAGACAAATTCTTGGGTGGTTCTACATGATAGCTTTTCTCGTCAGAAAATGTCTGCACTGAAAAACAGGCACAAGGGTTTCCTGAAATCACAATAAAAATGACAGTCCTGTTAGTAAAACCAATCTTTTACTATTGCATTCTGTTGCATGGGTGTCACTTGTGTTAAATGGAAACAGGCTACTAGATAACATTTCCAACCAGTGTTTCAAGGCTAGGAGTTTCCTTATTATAACACATATATGCAAGTTATTCAGCTCGAGCTGTTGGCATGTTGAGGCAAATTGAGTCTGTTCGGAATGATTTACATTTAAACACTAATTCTTATATTCTTGAATCATAGTTAAATTCAAAGAGCATGAAAGAAAGAAGATTTGATGTCCTATAATCTATTCTGCATTTGTTTATTCTCTATGAATATCGGATGCTGCTTAAGTTACCTATTATGGAATTCTTCATTGGCTCCATACTGTTCTGAGTCAACTTACGATGCATCCAACTCAGGAACTGTAACAAATGACAAAAGTTAATATTATATCATTCTAGGCTTCTTCCTTCTTGTCATTCCATCAAGAACTAGGACTCCAGTACTTACCGTCATATTGAGCTTTCCTGTGAAAGCTGGACCAGAGATGGTTATCTCAGAAAAGGAACTCGAGATTGGAAAAGGCTGTGGATACTGAATTGATGAATCTTTTTTTAAAGAGGATATTTAGAAGACGTTTTATAGAGGGACATATTGAGTTCCTTTTCGTCATCTAGTTTTAAATGGGAAGTGTAGAATTCCTAGAAGGATTCTAAGTTGGTTTCAGCAGAGAGGGAACATTGGGAAGATTCCAAGACTATGTATGGTTGGATATCCTCTGTCAACATTGTATAATGGGCCTCAAGACCCACAAGTTGATGCTATATTTTCCACGAGCATATGTAATTTATCAGAGTTGGTGGCATGGCAACTAATAATGTCAATTTAAATAGTAATTTTTGTACGTGACTATGGTTTGTTATCATGGTGATTTGATTTATATTGTGTATTTACCTAAATGCACATCCATGGTCCAATAGCCATATGAATAATAGGATTGGCTGTGGGGAATTGCTTATCGCATACTCTTTGCCAATCACTTCATTCTGAAGTTGTAGTTGGTAGGGCTACACAGGAGGATTAGATACCCATACCAAAAGTAGTTGATAGATATTTCTACACTTGGGCCATGTAAAGGACTCATGCTCACTGAGAATTTGGCTTCGCAATCAACGATGAAATATTTTTATTGAGCTCTTTGTTTTACTTATTAGCACCTTTCCCTTAAATTTTTTTTGGGTGATGTAATGCAATCAGATATTTTTGTCCAACTTCTTGAGCTATTTCCTCATCTTCGGCTGAGACATTGAGATGTTATGTTACGGGATGGTGCAAGTATCACCAATTTGGATTCTAGATTGCAGAAAAACTTGTGTGAGATCGTCGCTAAGATGGTATCCTACTTGGATTCAGACTCATTATGTGGTATATTTGTAAGTGTGTTTGGATCCGGGCTCGCCCTTCTGATTGTTTTTTGTGGAACCCAAATTAATTTTATACTTTTACATAGACAATAGATTGTAAATGTGCACCGAAACTCAATAGTCTTCCTTGTATCAACACTTCTCATATAAATTAGAAACACTTGTTTGTGCAGGGACAGGAACAGAAGCATCTAGTAGAAATCCTTGGCCACATGGATAGTGCTGAAGAGTCTGGTTTAATTAATAAGTCATTTTTGCAATTACGTGCTGAAGAGAGTGTGTCACAGTAGACAGCCATGTGCATTTTAAATTACTGTTATGTTACATGAAAAAATATTTTTCGGCTGCTAACCACAACCATGCACCGCCACTGCTCAATGTATAAAGGTACATATCCTTATTTGTTGCTATTTCCTTCTCTCTGATTCCTTTCATGAAATTTTATCTGACTTCCTTATATTAAATTACTACTTGAGAATTGTTATCTGTAGAGTTTAATTATAGAAGGTTTCCTCAGCTGACGGGATGTCTTGCTTGCTACTAGTGCTCTATCAGAGTTCTCAAACTAAATGCCCTAGTCTGCCCCTAGGATATGATGTTAACCACTCTATATTCCTTTTTTCTTTCTATAGTTTATCTCAGTTATCAGATCTATACCGAATCAGAGTGGCATATTATGTGCTTTACCTTATTTTAAATGGCAATCTCTGAAGCTTGGATCATGGCAATTTGATTTTATCCCATTACTGAGTGCTGATGCTTTTGGACTGTTTTGCTTGTCCATACTTTGACACCTTACTGTGAATGCTATCTTACAAATATTAATTGTTTATCAGGAAGTTGGGTAGTCATATCATGTTGTGATATCATTGTGAAATATCTGGCTAAATGCTCTCTCTCTCGCTCTCTCTCTCTCTCTCTCTCTCACACACACACACACTCACACACAAACACAAACACATGAGCGATTGTTGTGCTCGTATGAACTACATATCATGACAGGTTTGCTATACCTCGTCCATTCAAGTGTCGACCATTTCTAGTCATGTTGTGCCTGCTAATAGACGCTATGCACCCCCTTCCCCTGCTCAGGGTAATCCTAGTTAACAAGCCAGGTGTATGACATGTAGAGTAGTCGAGAATATGCCACCTAATACGAATCCCACATCGGTTCCACGTGGAATGTCATATAAGTGGGAGTCAACTATTTACCTTCGACTATGATTTAGTTATGGCTCCCTAGCTTATATTATTATTAGTTATTACCACCATGCAGGTTCCATCTAGTATGGAGCAGTAGCGGCAATAGCAACTTGTTATATTATAGCTGGATAGCGACTCCACGGGTAAGCAAAAGAAAGTCGATTCATGTTGTTGCTCAACGTGTTTCTGTCTAGTATACGTGTTATAAGTGCATTATTGCAGTTATGGAACTGGTGAGACAAATATTAGCTAAAATAATAAGGCAGGGGGTCCTCGTTTTGAGCTAAGCTACAAAAGGCTAACAAACAGAAAATGTTGCCTTTTTGGTTGGACAAGAATGAGTACGAGTAGGGAACTATGGGGTGATGAACAAATCGATACGAACACTAGCCTCCACCGTGTGCTCACTAGAACTTTATAGAGATAATAAGAGAGTGGCTGTAGCTCCCACATTGTGTTGCTAGTATGGATATTTTATTAGATTATGATGCACTTAATATCTCTTTTGGACTGAGGCCCATGAAGAGTTCCATGCAGTTAACCACTAATTTAGCCTATTTTTGTTGCGTTTAGTGGTCGTCTTCTTTTGTCGAACTTATAAGGAGTCGCAGTGTCTAAGCTGACCAGATTGCTTTATCACACGGTGCTACACCTAGTTATACAAGTACCGCTAGCTACGAACACGCTCCATCCCTATAACAAGTGTTGTATTTGAATTTTGAAAATAATAATAACTGCTCTATTTCAAAATTTTTGGAAAATTAATGTCGAACTTTCCATTTTATCCTTGTCCTATATGGAAATCCTTTAGTAATGCAGTAAGTAATTGAGGGTAAGAAGAAAGTTATCAGTTTTGGGGTTTTATTATTTTTGATGGTAAGATAGCATTTGTTCGAGGATAGAGGGAATGAGATGTATGCATCTGTGATCTGTCAACAAGGTACGCAAAAATTTAGACTTTTTAGTACAACTGAAACTTTTACTTAAAACAATTCAGACTTTTCTTCACAAAAGAGGATAGACATTCCCTAGTCTCGGTCTAGAAAATCTTACCAGTTTCTGATATTTGGATTCATTGGTTTAACTCGTGTTGTGTCTCTCTCTTTCACTTTCTCATAAAGTGAATATAACTGATTGCTGCTGGCTTTATATGACAAGAATTGCAAGACCAAAATTTTAAAATTGGTCAAAGCCCATTGATTGATCTTCAACTTAAGCCTTCTCCTTTTACACAATATTCTAAAGGCTGATTCTGTTTCTGTACATGGATTTCATTTTACTCTTTTTTCAATAAATATTATGAACTCCCCACTTTTTCTTCATGTGAAGTGATTCTTAATTATATTGAGCTGCCAAAACTACGACCACCGCTACTCAACTCCTCAAAAGAGTATAGATCGAGATAGATAGGAAACCGGAGAAAAGGCAATGTCTGTTTTCTTTGGACTCTTTGTACTAACATGTAAAATGATGCATTAGAAATACCAGCAAGAAAGTCGGGCTTAGCTATGAGTATAATAAGGCGTCCTTCAGTTGACAAGATTACTCGTGACTAAAAGTTATATCTATTATTATCTCTTGTTAGGTTGTCTTTTTCTCAAAAGTTCAGTTCGTGACAATGTATTGTGTGGCACATCCCCACAATGTTAAGATTGTATTGTATTTCATGATTAATCAGCTCACCTTCACCCCAACTACTTTAATTCCAGACAAATATAATTTTGACTTATCTTATATTGTAGTATGTCATTATAATATTGCTTAATGAACTGAACGCCACCTATGACTACTATTTGAAAATTATGGCAAAAACAAAACTGTTGATATATCATGGGTTTATTATTATACTTTTGTTTGTATGAAAAAATCACATCCGAGTATAATAGTATTTTATGATCGTAAAACGACTTAAATATATTAGAAATAAACCTAATAACATTCAGAATAGCATAACTGTGAGATAGAGGGCTACCTAATTAGATATATAGATTTGGAATATTATGCCATGTTTGAAGATGCAGGTGCTCAATCTCAAATCGATGTTCTCAATTGGCTGTCAATGCATCTAAGGGTGTCTTTGCAATTCCCACTTCACGTGTATTTGTCGAGCAAGTGAGGCACACACATATGTTCGACGATATCCAAGGACCGTGGATCAATTAGGGGGTGAAGACAAGGGCTAGATGGGAATGAAGGGGGGATGTGTGAAGGTCGCATTGCCTGGGATCAGCTGAAATGGAGAGGTAGACACGCCCTCCCACTCTAGTGTAGTGATCTACAAATTTCAATATAAAGTTGGCGTTACGGGCTAACTATGCATATGAAGATTCACCTCAGCAACATGTCCGTAAGAAACATGAAAGCTCCCATGTTGCTTTATGATTGGGTGAGGTAGGAGGAGTAAGAGCTCAAGATCTCATATGTTGGGACGATCATGATTAGAGGTACTACGACAACACAAGAAGTAATTTACTTTTACTCTTTTCATTTATTACTTCTTATTCTATATTTAATTTTCATATTGTTGATTTATTAAATACAAAAAATACTTATCAAAATAAATAATTGTTCATTTTGAATGAAATTAGTGAAAACCCAGTAAAAAATAATGATTTTGATTTTGGTTCTGGTTCAAACTGGGTTGAAACTACCTTAAAACTTTGTTAGGCCCACTATAGTTTCAACTTTCTGTCAATTTAGAACTGTCTCATGAAAACTACCTTAAACCTTGATCTGTGGTTGTTATTTTCCACAATGACCAATTCCAGCTCCATTAAAATGACATGGCTGCTGAGTTTTAAAGTAGACGAAATCCGTCGCCCATGGAAAATAACAATTACGGATAAAGTTCATAACATTATTTGTCAAAATTAAAAATTCATAAAAAATAAATTTTTTTCAATATTTCATAATATTAGAAGTTAATATCCCTAAATACAATTATCATTGTGTGCACTTATATGCACAGAGATTCTGCATTAATTATTGTGGAGAATTGTTACACTTCTACTTTTAGAAATTTAAACGTACTTCATAGGTGTAATAACGGCGAAGCTCTTATCCTAAAAAATGGGTGAATATTCCCAGAGTTATGGGCCAAATCCATATATAGCAATATGGCAGTCTACGTCAATAATAAATCAATAAATAAGTTCGATAAACTCCAAAATTTCTTCTCTCAATTTGTTTAATGGAATCATCTACATTCCCTGCAGTAGCCATCCTACAGTCACCCCTAACTCGTTGCTGCAATATCTCAATCAATGACATTTTCCTTTATCAAATTTTAAAAGGCCTTTTAATATTTTCTCTGTCCGGTTAAATATCAATCTTCGACCCAATATAGATTTTAAAAATATAATAAAAAGTGGGTTAAAAAATTTATTAGAATTTGAATCCTACTTTTACTCTTATCCATCCTAAAAAAATATATACACTTTTTATTTTCGTTCATCTCATAAAATATGATATTTATATTTATGAAAAGTTGTCACCAATTCATATACATAGATGTATTTACAATTTATACCATTATTTCTAATCAGTATAACTCATTAAACACTAATAATAATGTGAGTCTAGTTATCTATTAAAAAAAACTCATAATCCACGCACGAGCGCCCCGCCTCCGTCGCCGCCTCACTCCTCGCCGTCGTCGCCGCTATTTGGGACCCCCAAATCTGTGGCATCTGAGCCCGCGTCAGAGCCCCCCACCTGTGCCGTGCGGTGCCGGGATTCAAATCCTCTCGCATACTCACGAGCACGGCGTGAAAAAACTCTTCTACTCGGGGTCAGTTGAAAAAAATAAATAAAATTGCGCTCGCCGGTCGCTCGCCGATCGGGAGGCTGCAATAAGGGCGAGCCGATCGGCGAGCGCCCGGGAATCGGCGTGCGCTCGCCGAAATTATCGCCGATTTGGCAGTCGCCGGCTGCAACAGTTCGGCGAGCGGACTGGCGAGCGCCAAAAATCGGCGAACCGGTGCGCTCGCCTCTATTGCGGAAGCTCTAATACTACTTTAATTATCATTTTTTTTCTCTTATTTTGATGCATATATTTTCAAGGATAAATGATATATACTCAAATTTTGTGAAAAAAATATGGAAAAGCAAACTATCGAAGAAAACCGCAGCGTGCAAACTGGAGAGAAAGTCCCCGCATCCCAATCAAATGGAGAAAAACGACGAGAAACGATACTGAGATAGTGATATATGTAATGTAACCAACCCCTTTCCCTTCCTCCCTTTCTCAACTACCAAACACAACACACCCATTTCTTCACTCTCGATTCTGGAATTTTGAGTTAATAATGGGAACGGCGGCAGCGGCGGCGGAGATTTCCGAGCCTCTGCTACAGCAGGATGAGGCTGCCCCGCTCGATTTGGACGAGCCAATTCCCGACTGGAAGGAGCAGATTACCATCAGAGGACTCGTGGTGAGCGCCGTCTTGGGCGCTCTCTTCTGCATAATCACGCACAAGCTCAATCTCACCGTCGGGATCATCCCGTCGCTCAACGTCGCCGCCGGTTTGCTCGGCTTCTTCTCCGTCAAATCCTGGACCGGATTTTTGACCAAATTGGGATTCTCCACCAAGCCATTTACCCGCCAAGAGAATACCGTTATTCAAACTTGCGTTGTGGCTTGCTATGGACTCGCCTTCAGTGGTAAATTTTCCTCTTTTTTTACTTAATTTATAAAAAAATCACTTCCAAATATAGCTGCGAGTTACGGAATAGTTATGTGATTGTTTAGGAGTTTATAGTTTCAGAATTGTTGATGAATCAATGCTAACAGTTAGGGGAATTTTTCTCTGTGTTGTGTAATTGTGTTATTGGATGGGTTGAGGACTGCCATGGCTACTGTTGGCAGGGGGGTTTGGATCTTACTTGCTGTCTATGGATGAGAAAACATATAAATTGATTGGTGAAGATTATCCGGGTAATCGTGCTGAAGATGTGAAGAACCCTGGGTTGTTTTGGATGATGGGCTTCATCTTTGTTGTTAGTTTTCTGGGGCTGTTCAGTCTCGTTCCTCTTCGAAAGGTAACCTTTTGACACAGTCTGACTGATGCAAGAATGAGTTGATATGGAAGATGGTAACAATTCGAACCGTGCTAGTTAACACTGGCATCTACTTCTGAGATTGTAACTTTGGCGTAGCCATGATGTTGTGTAACGCTGACATAGGCTTGCTAATGCTTGTTGAAGGAACAAGAAATAGTATGATAACATCACAGTTTGTTTAAAGTCTTAAAATATAACCGTTCTTAAAACTTTTTGTATTTGAATGAATGTAGGTTATGGTCTTGGATTATAAGCTCACCTATCCGAGTGGAACTGCCACAGCTATGTTGATTAATAGCTTCCATACACACACCGGAGCTGAACTAGCCAAGTATGTGCCTACCCTGTTTTTCTGTAGGCTCTTTGGACTTTGACATCCATACTTCCGTCTGACCAATTATTTCATTATTTTTCCCAGAAAGCAGGTAAATAGTCTGGGGAAATATTTAAGCATAAGTTTCTGTTGGAGCTTCTTTAAATGGTTCTTTAGTGGCATTGGGGATTCATGCGGATTTGATAACTTCCCCACCTTTGGTTTGGCACTGTTCAACAATACGTAAGCTCCTTTTCTCTTGCAACATCTTATAGAAAATCTGTCTGCTGCATCAACACGTACTTTCAGTGAGATACTTTTGTTTGATGATTTATTCTAGATTACTGATTTTGCTTAATGTCATACTCCGTATATATGAATATTGGGATTTCCTGCAGGTTTTATTTTGACTTCAGCCCTACTTATGTTGGATGTGGACTAATTTGCCCTCACTTAGTCAATTGTTCTGTTCTTCTTGGAGCCATCATATCATGGGGTTTTCTTTGGCCATTTGTTTCTTCGAAAGCAGGTGATTGGTATCCAGCGGGTCTTGGAAGCAATGATTTTAAAGGTCTCTATGGATACAAGGTATGTACTAAAATGTGTTTTTCAATTATTTACGCACATTTAAGCAATTTTCCTATTGCAATTTTGTGTGGCGTTCTTCTATCCAACCTTACAATTTTAAGAGAGAGAGAGAGAGAGACTGTGTAGAAAAAGTAGCGATAAAGTGTCCTTTCTGGACCCTGGAGTATATTCTCCGCATGAATTTAGACTGGTTCCTATATAACCTATTTTCTGCACAGGTGTTCGTGGCCATTTCCCTTATTCTTGGAGATGGGATCTACAATTTGATCAAGATCATATATGTAACTATAAAGGAGATGAGTACCAAACGCCAAAGTCTTCCTACCATTACTGAAGTTATAGGTAGATTTATTTATCCAAATTTGGTCTGACTAATTGTTTATGCTGTTTATTGATGGATCTGCATGAGTTGTCCACAAATTATTTTGCTTCCCATTTGAAATACTGTATCCCTCAAGAACTGGAAATTTCATGATCCATAATGATATGCCACAAACTCATTGAAGTTCACTAGATAATTATGCTCTTTAACATGTAGTTTACCTTGAATCTAGTCTGGACAAAAACAAAGGAATGGATGGAAAGGAAATTAATTTTTTTTAAATGTTTTCATTGTTATGTCATAGCTCCTTTGTGTTGTGTACTGCTGCATAAGTAGATCAACGTTAGTTTCATGGTAATGGTCACATCTAACTGCAATTCAGGTAGAAATGTTGATGTTCCATTCCATTCTCTTATATTGTTTCTGTTACTTTGAATTTGACAGATAGCAACACTTCCAAGCTGCTATTGGAAGAAAAGAAACGTGATGAAATTTTCCTTAGAGACAGAATACCGTTTTGGGTTGCTGCTGCTGGATATGTTTGCTTGGTGGCAGTATCTATGTCTACAATGCCACTAATCTTTCCACCTCTGAAGTGGTATTTAGTCCTTTGTTCATACATAATAGCCCCAGCCCTTGCCTTCTGCAACTCATATGGTACTGGACTAACAGACTGGAGCCTGGCTTCCACATATGGTAAAATTGGTCTTTTCATTATTGCCTCAATTGTGGGAAGCAATGGTGGGGTTTTGGCTGGTTTGGCAGCTTGCGGGGTTATGATGTCCATTGTCTCCACAGCTGCTGATTTGATGCAAGATTTTAAAACTGGTTATCTTACAAAGTCATCAGCTAAGTCTATGTTTGTGAGCCAAATAGTTGGAACAGCCATGGGCTGTGTGATTGCACCCCTCACGTTTTGGATGTATTGGACTGCCTTTGACATTGGATCGCCCGATAGTCCGTACAAAGCACCATATGCTGTTATTTACAGGGAAATGGCCATTTTGGGGGTTGAGGGCTTCTCTGAACTTCCTCAGCATTGTCTAGCCATCTGTACTGGTTTCTTTGTAGCTGCCCTGGCTATAAACCTTTTGAGAGATCTAACCCCGAAAAATATTTCCCAATACATTCCCATCCCAATGGCAATGGCAGTGCCATTTTACATAGGAGCTTACTTTGCAATCGACATGTTTATTGGTACTGTGATATTGTTCATATGGGAGCGCATAAATAGAAAGGAGGCTGAAGATTATGCAGGTGCCGTCGCCTCTGGCTTAATCTGTGGTGATGGGATATGGACAATCCCTTCTGCCATTCTCTCAATCTTCAAGGTTGATCCACCCATCTGCATGTACTTCAAGCCGTCTGGAAGTAGCTGAACGAGTAAGTTGTGTTCGTTTCAAATCCTTTGTTTCGTAAACAGAAAAATCTTGGCCTGTAAATACGCAATATGTTCGTGTACTCTCTCGATCCCTTACCTGCAAATGGAAGCTATTGACCTTTCAACATCTGTTTCTGCAGTTTAATTTTCATGATATTTAGGAATGATCTTATTGCATTCATCATCGGGACGATGGATTTGTCTACATTTTTATTACTACATGTGGTCACTGTAAGTTCATATGCAGAACAGAAGTTAGACACTTGGGATATTAGAATAGTAAAGAATGATTTATTGAATCTGTGGAAGTTGAGTGAAAATCTTTCGAATTTTCTATCTCATTGATCTGTGAACCCCTTTTTTCCCACCTTTGGCTGCATTATCCCAAATCTTGAGAACTCTGCTGGTTTTTGTACCTATGCTATTTTATTCCAGGGTAAAAATGTGAATAAAGCTAGTGGAATATGTTGTACCACTATTATCTGATTGTTGATTGAATGAGAGATATGTTCATGGTTCTTATTTTCCCCCATCAATAGTTTTTGTAATATCCATATATTTTGTTAGGGATGGGATGTTGTAGCATAAATTATTCATGATTAGTCGTAGGGAATCTCTAGTGAGCGACGGGTTAATCGATGCTACACGTGATGAAATACACCGAGTGTGGTATCGCTCGTTCGAACACATTGTCTTTTGTAAATTGTAATGTTGTTATGGAATTAGTAATATTGAAAAATTAGATTTGATGAATTTTTGTAGGTTATTTTCCCTGATTCATAGGAGAATGCCCCCCTCCCCTCTCTCTTTTTCTTTTTGGCCTTTTCCTTTATTCTTGCTTTTTACTATATGTTGTATGTATAATATTTTTTCTATGTCGCATGGTTCATTCTTTGAAATTTAAGTGATTTGTATACATTTGATAAAGTTTATGTAAAAGTCACGATGCTGTCCATTTTTTCATTGCGCATGGAATTGAATGGAAGAAATTAAAGGGATAAAAGGCACTGAAATCAATCACATGCCAAGAATATTTTTGACTCTTATAAATGGAATCTGTCTACATCGATTATCTGTCTGTACATTATTAGGCAATCTACCTTGGCAAAAAAGAAAAACAGCCATTCAATTTCATTGTACTCTCTGCCTTTCCTAATCATTAATGTGAATAAAAATGTGACAAATGCAGGATTTTTAGATGCATTTTTAGGCTCAGTTGCATTCAAATTCACGGGTTTCACTTTTGGATAAAAAAATTCATTTGGTTAGATCCTATTGGATTTTCATTTATTTTATAAAATGTGAACAGCCAAATTCAATAATAAAAATACCACCCAAGTGGAATATTTTAAATGGTAGTAGTAATAATTGGAGTGCTATGTCATTTTTATGGGAGGCACATGTCTCAAGCAATGCAATGACCTACAAACATAGCTAGCTCCCTTATTGATATTAGGAAAAAATTGAAAACAATATACTCTATAGCACCAAATAAATTATATATTCCCATGTCATGGGGCTCCTCACACTTCATATGATTAGATTAGATTATATTCCTCCAGCCATTTTCTTTCTCAATCTTAGCCTTATGGCCATGATTGTTGGCGTGGATTAATGTGATACCCCTATCTATAAACAAGAGATCTGTGTGATTTACGATAGCCTTTTTCCTTAAAATGAAATTGACATCTCCACTCCCATGTAATTATTTAACTCAAAAGTTGGTGGTGGGGTTGTTCAATCATTGGAACTAGCTAACTTCTCTTTTATGGAATATTTAAATTATTTCAAAACTAAATCATAACATTTGTTGTCTCTATGATCATTTTCTTTTTTTGTCCTTTATCAATAAATTTGAACATCGGCACCTAAATAATTTTTTAACTATGCATCACTCTCCAAACTAGTCCACAGTGCACATATGTTGTGTTGATGGCATCGTTAAATATAAAGATAAGATTTACGGAGTAGTTTATAGGAGTAGTACTTGTTTTGTAACCCATTTCCTATTTCCCCTTACAATTTATGGGGAAATAACAACTGAGGGAGTTATGGCACTCCACTGCATGATGTACGCATCCATGTTGCCGTCATACGTTAGCGCGTGCCGTTTACTAAATGTGCATGCCATGTACGCGTACAAAACACGCGCAATTCTCGGTCAGTAGTACTGCACACATGTTGTCCATGCAAATGGGCTAAAAAATACCCGAATTTTAGTTTTCACTTTAAATTTTTTACATGTTTACCGTTGAAAACAATAACTATCATATTTTTATTTTTATTTTTATTTTTTAATCACTTTTTATCTCATCCCCTACCCTTCTATAAACACCTTCACTTCATTCACACCTCAATATTATCTCCTTGTTCAATTCCTTCTCATTTTTCTTCCAAAATCTTCCGCAAGTTCTAATTTTTCATTCAAATTCCGCAACGGCGAATTTGAAGAAACAATATACATTACGACATATTTTAACAGATTAAAAATTTTGTACCTTCTGCAAGTCTCAACGGAAGAACAAATGCAAATATTTTAACAGAATTAATGGTCATCAAGCAAGAAGACTTTCAAGAACGTCAAGACTTGAGAAAATGTTTGTCACTGCAAAAGTGGGCTGCCTGTGAAACGACAGAACTAAAGAAAACGAAACTCACATCCGAAGATATATCAATAAGTTACTAATGATATTTGTTTGTGTATACATATTCCTCAATATCACATATCAATATGTTTTATTAAAAATATCAACACATTAATACATGAAAATTCATCTGTCAGTAAATGAGAAGAACACTACATGTGTAGTTTTCAGTATAGATGAGAATGAACGAAACTCGTGTTATCAATATAGATGTGAATGCACAAAATCGTGTAGTAGAAAATAAATATTGATTATATGGAACATTTTAATAAAATAAGGATATTCCATAGTAACATTAAATAACTAGTAGTATTATATAAAGATTGAGAGATTAAGGTAGTTAATAACTACCATATATATTGATGACATTCTTACCAATTTTTAATAAAATAAATTCCACATAACATTATTATTTTATTTTAAGTCATTAGGTCACCAAATTCAGTGATAATCGGTCATTGTTAGCATTTAGATCATAAGTATTTGAATATAAGTGTATATGGCAGGGTTAGAATATATGACAATGCATTAATCCAAATCTTATATCAGCACTATAAAGTCCAATATGATTCATTAGATCAAGAAATATATGGGATAAATATAATTTCTTACGTGTTTACCACATATACACGAACAAGGCATCACAAGAGTAAAATTGTCCGGCTAACAAGTATTATTACATAAACATGTATACAATTTAAATACACACATTTTTCAACATTATATTATTGAACTTTGGTCGTTATATACATTGTAGTTGGGTCATTATATACATTTACGTGGATCATCATATCACAATGAAGATCATTATACTACATGTCAACATAAATATATATGAATTACTACATTTTTTCGTGCAAGTTCTTCGTCCAAATATATATGAAAAAATAATTTAAATTAATAGAGTAATATAAAATTTAAGTTTTTGATATATTTAATAACTATCAATTATTATCAAAAGTAACAAGTGACATAAAAAATTCAAAAAATCTACAACATCATAAAAATTTATCAACTTCATTATATAAATTACATCTACGACATTATAAAAACGCATCTACGCCATTGTCGATTATTGCATGTACAAAAAGATTAACTCTCTAATCTATCATTGTTACATAAAATAAATCTTATAAATTTGCTATGTGTCCGAATTGATTATCCCAGTGTAGATTCTTTAGTTTATCATTAGCATTCATTTTTTCTAGCAATAAAAAAAAATTAAATCCTAATGAAATGAATGCTTCTTCAAAACTATATTTATTGATTTTGTGATTCACTCTTGATGCAATCAATAATGACAGTTCTATATATAAAATAATCTTGCAAACTTATAAGTTTAGGCTGATTTGTACGAGTTGAAGAGAAAAAATGTTCTCAGCCAAAACCCTGAATAGGAATAAGTGAACAGTGCAAAAGTGGCACTGTATATGCAGGATCCAGTTTTATTTTTATTTCAAACAGAGATGCCATTTCTGCCTTGGGATTTCAACATTTTACCTTTTGTCCTTCACATCCCTTTACCTTTTGCAATAAAGCAAAAAAATACATTAAATAAAAATTAAACCTTGAATAAATCCACCACTCAAAAAAAAAAAAAACTCACACAGCTTCCTTCCCCTGTTTCTATTTCCCCCTTTTCTCCTTCAAGTTTTCCCACCTTCTTCAATCAATCAACTCCTCACACACTCCAAAATTTTCAACCAAAACGATGCTCGAATCTTGAAATCTCGCACAAGTCTTCTCTCTGCTGCGATAAAACAATAAGGGTGAGAATAAAAATCGTTTCTTAATGGACCCGAAGAGCTCTCAGCTGCCGCAGGAGATGGTGAACAACAACAGCAACAACGGAGAAAACAGAGAGGTGAATAATTTGCAGGTTGTAGTAGTGGAGAAGGACGACTCGAAGAAGCACGCTCTGGGTCCCAAGCGGAGCTCCAACAAGGATCGCCACACCAAAGTCGAGGGCCGCGGCCGCCGAATTCGGATGCCGGCCCTATGCGCCGCCAGAATCTTCCAATTGACCAGAGAATTAGGGCACAAATCCGACGGCGAGACCATCCAGTGGCTGCTGCAGCAGGCCGAGCCCTCCATCATCGCCGCCACGGGGACCGGCACCATTCCCGCATCCGCCCTGGCCGCTGCCGGCGCCGCGATTTCCAACCAGCCCACCTCGATTTCGTCGAGCCTCCACCAGAAAATAGAAGAATTGGGCGTCAATTTGGGCGGGAGCCGGAGCCCCTGGCCTGTGATTGGGGCCAATTTGGGGAGGCCGAGCGCGGGATTGTGGCCGCCCCCGGGGTTCGGGTTTCACACATCCTCATCCTCGTCGTCGTCGTCGTCGTCTGGTCCGTCAATGGCGGCGGCGGAGAATCCTAGCTATCTACAGAAAATGGGTTTCGCCGGATTTGAGCTACCCGGGGGGAATATGGGGCCCATGAGTTTCACCTCAATTTTGAGCGGGGGCAACGGTCAGCAGCTGCCCGGATTGGAGCTTGGATTGTCACAAGATGGAAATATCGGAGTGCTGAATTCTCAAGCGTTCGGGCAGTTTTATCAGCAGATGGCGCCGGCGGCGCGTGTCGCCCACCACCATCTAAATCATCACCAGCAGCAGCAGCAACCTCTGTCGCCGAAGGATGATGACTCTCAAGAATCAGGACAGTAGATTTATCTGAAAAAACTAAAACTTTAATACTGAAAAATGGTTGCTTTGTTTTTTTGGGAATGGATTGTTGAGGGTGATTGGTTTTTCTTTTTTCTTTAAATTTTTGTTTTGTTGCATTAGTGTAAAAAATCTCAAGAATGATAGATATGTTCATCCTACCCTCAGATAGATGCCGATTTATTGTAGTTTCTGGCTCTTCTTCTTCTCTGCAATACATCCAATTTGTTGTTCTTGATCCTATGTGTGTAAAGTACTGAGGTTTTAGATGTTGTTACAGAATTGGTTCTGTTTTAGAATGTTAAGGCATCAATTAGTTTGGGTTTTTGAGGTTTTTTTCTTGGCTGGTTCAAGGCATCTTTCTTTCACATATAGGGAAGTGAAACCATAGCACAAGAGTGTTGCCATGTTTCTGCAAATCCGCCCTAGCTTTTCAGTTCAAGAAGACTCATGCTGAGGCAGTTTCGTGTCTCCCCACTCATCTTGCACTTCAGGTTTGTTCTCTTGGATCTTGTGTGTAAGTTTTGTGAGGATGGTGTTATTTGAATTAGGCTGCAAATTTAGGTGCTTTGCTGGTTCAATACATTATTGTATGATGAGAAGTTTGTGGGTAGTAAACAACATGTCTAAATTGGTGCAAAAGAGTGAAGAGTGCCTAATTCCACACAAAATGTTTATAATTTTCTGGGATATTAGTAGTGAATCTTAAGCTAATTGTATGACATATATGATCTGCCAACATGTTGCTCATCGTTCTTGGAAAATGCTCGACTGGGATGATGGACATAACGAATGATCCGATTCATTTTCTTCAAATTACTGTGTTTTTGGACCCAAGTAGAACCTTTAACAGCTTGCTTCCAGCAATTGACTCTGATTAAACCCAGTGTAGAAGTATTAGCTGTTGCTTTCATTCGTTCAGGTAGGCTTGATCCACACGATAGTCTCAACCGAGTTGATTCTGGAAAAAGGCAAGCTTGTGTTTTTTGCGCTTATTTTCTCTTTCAACGGCGCCATATCCATCTCTCTGAATGGCACCAGAGTGAAAGCTTTCTTGTTAACTAGTAGTAAGAGTGATGTTTTGATGATCCATTAGGTCTGTTGTGTTTTGCAGTTTTTCACATATATCTCTAGATGAACAAATTTATCCAAGAATAGAAGCATGTGTGAAATTCAAACTGCCCAAAACCCAAAAATAGAAAGAAGAAAACAATAAAAAAATGGTCTGTTTGAAACAGAGAAATCAGGGGAAGGATGTGGGTATCATTGTTATTTGTG
Source organism: Salvia splendens (assembly GCF_004379255.2). Taxonomy (NCBI): domain Eukaryota; kingdom Viridiplantae; phylum Streptophyta; class Magnoliopsida; order Lamiales; family Lamiaceae; genus Salvia; species Salvia splendens. The sequence continues at coordinate 5,593,749 of NC_056045.1, read as the reverse complement.
GAAAAGAAGTTATGATTTGTTTCTTGAGTTCATGTTTTTTCCCAATAGATATGGGCACACATCTTTCAGATGTCTATTAATTTGAATGTAACAGATTTTAATGGAGTGCATTTGCTATAAATGACTAGTCCTCTCCATTGCATCAATAAATGCCAAGGTATTATCTTTAAAATATGCGGTAGCTCTCCATATTGAATCTGCATTGAGTTTTCTTTTCTATTTTCAGTTTTAAACTTTTAATTATGTCAATCAATAGTAAATGTTTTATGCATAAAAAGGAGAAGGGGACTTCTTTGGGATGTTGATTTGACTAAAAGTCTTGCGACGTCAACTCTAGTTGCAGAAAGTCTACCTAACTATTAAATCATATTCTCATAGCATTCATAGTAGCAAGGACTTCTCCACAGACTAGCGCTAGGACTTCTCAAAAACATCTTCTGCCACGTCACTAGCACTTCCCATCCCACTGTCACATCACTATGACTTCCCACTGCACAATAGTGGATTAGCACTAAGACAAGCACTAGGACTTCCCAACAAACAAATTCACATTTTATATACGGAATTTAAATACGGAATTCAAAATTCGACACTATTACGGGGAAAATGCAATCATAATTTCATTAAATTAAAAACATTAAAAAAAGTACAATTAATAAAAAAACAAAAAACAATTTCAAGAAAATACATTAATATCAACGTGCACCCCTCCGCGTCAATAACTCTTCAATTGTATCCTTCTGAAGTCGAATATGAGCTTCTTGTTGGCGCATGTCGGCATGTGCTTGGAGCCGGGCGGCCTCATCATGAGGTATCCCCATTCGTACACTGGCGGTGGCCACGCCGTGGGCTTGGCCCGACGGCATCTTCATTGGTCCAATCAGTCAGTTCTGGACCTTCTTGTTCGACGATCATATTGTGCATGATAATACACGCGTACATGATATCAGCAATGCAGTCGCCATACCACAAACGGGTTGGACCCTTCACCGCCGCCCATCGAGTCTGAGCACACCAAATGTCCGCTCTACATCCTTGCGCGCTGCCTCCTGTCGGCTCGCAAAGTAGACCTTCTTTTCTTCGATTGGACATTTGATCGTCTTCACAAAGACGGGCCACCTAGGGTATATCTCATCCGCCAAATAGTAGCCCATATGGTTGCCATTGGTGACAAAACTGATGGCCGAACCGATACCCATGCACTGCTCGTTGAAAAGGGGTGACGACTAGAGGACGTTAATGTCGTTGTTCGACCCGGATACCCCAAAATATGCATGTCAAATCCACAGCCGGTAGTCAGCTACGGCTTCGAGGATCATCGTGGGATTCTTGCCTTTGAAGTCGGTCGTGTAGTGCCTCTTCCAGGCGGTGGGGCAGTTATTCCACTCCCAATGCATGCAATCTATACTGCCCAACATCTCGGGAAACCCATGCACCGTCCCGTGCATATCCATTAAATCCTGGCAGTCTTGGGGGGTAAGCTTCCGCAGGTACCTCTTCCCGAATATTTGAATGACGCCCTGACAAAAATACTTAAGACAGTCGCGGGCAGTCGTCTCGCCGATGTGGAGGTACTCATCGAACATGACGGTCGCGCTTCCGTAAGCCAACTACCTAATTGCAGCAGTGCACTTTTATATAGGCGAGTGACCGGGTCAGCCACTCGCATCCTCCCTGAATCGGAAGCACTTGTACCGACGCTCTAAAGCGTTCACGATACGCATAAATAGATCCCGGTGCATCCTAAAACACCGCCGGAAGAAGTTTTCCCCAAACCGCGGCTTCTCAGTGAAATCGTCATCAAACAACCGTTGGTGTGCAGCGACGTGGTCGCGGTGTACTACAACTCGATGTTGGATGGGGCGAGGTACTGCCGGCTGCTGCTGCTGCATGGACTCCCTCATCAAGCGATTAATCTCAGCGGACGTATAGGCCCGTATCTGTTCGCGGATTTGCCGCGATGCTTCACTATCCCAATCACTGCCACCCGCACCACTACCACTACCATCCGCACCACTACCACTACCACTAGCCATTTCGGGATGTCGAGAAATGTAGAGTGAAAGAAGAGAAACTCGTTAATACAAGTGGTGCGAATGAAAATGAACCGAAATGAGCCGGATATATAGAGTTTTTATAAAAAAAATGGAAAAATGCTCTCGTCCGTGCGCTCATCCGCCGGGTGCCCACAATAGCGGACGAGCCGACTGATAGCGCGACGGACGAGCACCTTACCCGACGGACGAGGGGTCGTCCGTCGACCGTTCGCCAGTCGAAAAGTGGACGAGCGCGACGGACGAGCGGCTCGCCGGTTGCTCGTCCGCTGGCTCGTCCACTATTGTGGATGCTCTTAACAAAGCTGAAATTGAGCTTTATAGTGAATAAATTTAAACTTTCTAATCAAGATGATTTGGTTCGGTGTTGAAATCGTGCTAAATTCAATGGAAAAGGTCTAAAGATTGGATTCTTTATCTCAAGATTCAAGCAATATACATATTATAAGTGGATGCAATCGAATTACTTAATCATACTTCACTCAGGACCGTCCTTGCTATAGGACGTGGCCGGTTAAAAGCGGAGTAGGAATTGTGGAATAGGTAATTCGGTCGATGACAGTTGGAAATTGACTATCAGTCGATCACTTTCTTCTATTTATAATGAAGTTGCTAAATTATAAAAAAAAACACACACACACAATTAGAAAATAAAGACTAAAAAATAAAGGAAATAACTTCTATTCAATTTAAATATTTAAAGTTAGACTGGTGATGTTAGTGCAGTCTTTAATGTTATTTAAAGTTCAAGACTGCACCAATATAATTAGTTAGCTAAGATAAGTGTAACATAAGACGGATATTATGACATTCAATAATAAACAAGTTTTTTTGTGTTGTGAACCTTCTTATACTCTTACTCCTACTATTTTGCAAGAAATAGACTAGTGATCTCTTATGATTTAAAATCTACCACACAATCTACAATATAAAAGATGAAGTTATTTATAAATGTAATGTGAATCAGTGGCAAATAACTTTATTTCATATAAACCTTTTAACATATAAATTAGTTAAAGTATGTTTTTCAATATACAAATTTTATAATTCCATTGTAACTGATGCATGGGGCATGTCACTTTATCTTTTATACAATGGGATTTTTCTTTTCTTTTTTTATTTGAGAAAAGAGAAGGGATTAAGATCATTCTTGTTAAAGTAAGACCTTCACAGTTTAAATATTTATAAATAACTACTCCCCCTATCCACAAGAATATGCCTTCTTTCTTTTTAGTCCGTCTCACAATAAGAGCATCTCCAGTAAGACTGGACGTCACATAGCCCTCACATAGCCTTCACACTGCCACATCATCAGCACTACAATTCTCCTGCCACATCAGCTTGCCACATCAACTGGACATCAAATAGCCCTCACATAGCCTTCACACTACATATCCACATCACTAATAACAATTATATAATTTAATTTACAATCGTATCAACATACGGAATTTAATTTACGAGACAAATACATTTAAATTGAATAATACTATTAAAATTTCAAAAAGTACAATAATTTTAAAAAAAATACATTTAAAAAAATTACATTTAAAAAAATTACATAAATTTACATAAAAACTAACGCCTTGCAATCCTCCGCGCCCACAACTCTTCAACTAAATCCTTTTGGAGTCGAATATGAGCCTCCATCTGACGCATGTCGGCATGTGCTTGGAGGAGGGCTTCTTCATCGTGAGGTACCCCACCTCGTACGTTGGCGGTGGCGACGTTGTGGCTTGGACCGGCCTCATTATCGTCGTTGGCCCAATCAGTCAGTTGTACACCTTCATCTTTGACAATCATGTTGTGCATGATAATACAGGCGTACAGTATATCAGCAATGCAGTCGACATTCCACAAACGCGTTGGTCCCTTAACTGCAGCCCATCGAGCCTGAAGCACACCAAATGCGCGCTCCACGTCCTTTCGCGCCGACTCCTGCCGCGTCGCAAAGTAGGCCTTCTTCGCATCTGATGCGCACCGGATCGTCTTCACAAAGACGGGCCACCTAGGGTATATCCCATCCGCCAAGTTGTAGCCCATATCATGCTGGTTGCCGTTGGCGACAAAACTGATGGCCGGACCGACGCCCTGGCACTGCTCGTTGAAAAGGGGCGACGAGTTGAGGACATTTAGGTCGTTGTTCGAACCGGCTATCCCAAAATACGCATGTCAAATCCACAACCGGTAATCAGCTACGGCCTCAAGGATCATCGTGGGATTTTTTCCCTTGTAGCCGGTCGTGTAAAACCCCTTCCAGGCAGCGGGGCAGTTCTTCCACTCCCAATGCATACAATCTATGCTGCCTAACATTCCCGGGAACCCATGCTGATCCCCGTGCATCCGCAGCAGATTCCGGCAATCTTCGGGGGTAGGCTTTCGGAGATACTGATCACCGAATACTTCGACTACGCCCTGACAGAAATACTTCATACATTCAATGGCAGTCGTCTCACCGATGTGGAGGTATTCGTCCCACATGTCTGCCGCGGTGCCGTAGGCCAACTGCCTGATTGCCGCAGTGCACTTTTGAATAGGGGTGTGGCCGGGTCTGCCAGCCGCATCGTGCCTGAAGCGGAAATACAGATATCTCTGCTCCAAAGCGTTTACAATACGCATAAACAAGTCCCGCCTCATCCTAAAACGACGCCTGAAATGGTTGGCGTTAAAACGCGGCTCCTCTGCGAAGTAATCTGTGAACAGGCGCTGATGTGCAGCTTCATGATCACGATCAACCACTTGTCGACGGTGGACAACTGGTCGTGGGCGAGGTGCCGCCGGCTGCATATAACTCTGCATCCATCGATCAACCTCACGGCTCGTATAGGCATCTAGCTCTTCGTTCATCATACGCTCGTACTCATCCGCATCCCCACCACTACCACCGGCATTACTCATTTCTTAAATTGATCTTGTACAGAAAGTAAGGTAGAGAGAGAGTACTCGTTAAAACAAGTGGTGCGAATGAAAATGACGTTCAAAGCGCGTATATATAGTGTTTTCAAAAGAAAAAAAATAAAAAATAAAATCTGACGCCGGTTTGACGCCGATCCGGGACCCACAATGGCGCCGTGAGGATCGGCGTCGGAACCGGCGTCATCGCGCGAATCGGCATGGCCACGCCGATTTCGCCGACGCCGGTTCCAATGGTTCGGCGTCAGAACCGGCGTCGCCGAAAAATCGGCGTCGTGATTTTGACGCCGGCATTGGAGATGCTCTTATAGTAGTGCTCACAAATTACTGCACACACGTGACAAATTAATATTTTTGATGATTTGATGAATAAATTGTTAGAAAATTATTATTTTCGTAATCGAATTAAAGGCTATGCTATGCATATCAATAAGTTATTTTTATTAATGACTTAGTCTATAATTGGTGGGTCTGGGCTTTATATGAGTAAAAACACAAATTCTATCTGTTTTACGTAATTAAGGTTTGATGATAACCATCAACCATATACCTAAACTCACATTTACCTTTGTTTATTAAAAGAATGCATTCAAGAAAATGAACTCACATTACCAACAGGTCATAGCGCAGTTAACAAAGCGGAGCTGCGGTGATCTTGAGGTCACGAATTCAAACCCTGGTCCGCAAATCCGATCGAAACAAAATTAGTCCCCCAAAGATAGATTCGCTACACCTGTGATCAAACCAAAAAAAATATGGAATTAAAAAATATCTACTCCCAACTTGGCATAACGTTGTCACTCGTAAGTAAGATTGAAATATCTAATATTAATTTCTATTAGTGGGACAAAATTCGGATTTTATTGAAATATCTTATTTAAATGGATTTCGACGAGTTCTTTGTATATTAATTTGGACCTCTTGTGTCAAGTTTTCAATGAATTTATGTATATTTCGAAATAAGAATTCCAAATCATATTTCAAATCAGATATATATGGGGCCATTTGAGATTTTTCCAAATGTTTATGCAGAATCTTCTTTAGCTATTGCTTCTCATATTTTAATTAGAAAAAAAAATTCGACATCGAAATGCGTCTATGGCTTAAATATTTCGTTTATATTTCACCATATATACATTATTGTTTTATAAATTATTCAGTTTATCATCAAATATGTATAAATAAATATTTATGTCTAACACTAATTTAAAGTACTTTTAATTGATTAAGCAATTTGATCGTAAAATTTGATTATCACCCATAATAAATGAATAATTTTCATTGATTTCTGATATAATATAATACTATCAGATAAATCTTGAAGAATACTTGCAAAAAACCTAACCTTGAATCAGAAATAGAGTTGCGAGAGAAATGGAGTCGCGGGAAGAAATGAAGTCGCCGGATGTTTGAGTCGCTGGAAAGAATGGAGGGAGGGAGGCAGAATGAGAGAATTGTGGAAGAACTTCTTGTTGCAATTTTTATGAAGTGAGGCGTATTTTTTGTGAAGTGAGGAAGAGGCGTTAGTTTTGGATTAGGGTTAGAAAATTTTAAATTATGGAAAAAAATGTATTTTGCAAAATTAACTAGGTATCCTTGATATGTAACATGCCAAAATGGGTGGTTACATATGTGACTGAAACATAGATTTTTTAATGGGCTTTGTGCAGGCCGGATACAGAACATGGGCTAACATAGCTACCAAATGCACAAATAAATCCGGATTAATCCTCTTATCCAATCGTAACATAGCTACCAAAAGGGACCTAAAAGGTACAAATTACACTAAACAAACCATACATAATTTAATAAATATACATAATTCTATACGTTGTAGAACTGTCCAGACAATTCTTGAGATTATATTGATTGCACCATTGTGGAATGTATCAATTAGAAACGTGACTAAGTAGCTAAAACTCACCTTAAGATATAATTGCAAACTATAGTTCCAGATAATTCAATCCCCCTCTCAATATTTGCCACATCACAAAAATTGATTGCAAATTTAATCGTTAGTATTTAATAGTAGAATATTAATTCTACATGCATTTTTTATTAATTATGGGTAAATATGGGTAAATAGGTTAGTGATCAAGATATAACTAATCTTAAGTGTATAACTAGAGAACAAATCTCAACCACACATTTTAATAGAATAAATATTATTTATTTTAATAATACAAAATAGGCCAAGGGTATTTTTGGAAATTACATTATGAAATTTAAATATGCACTCAAATTACGCGGTTTTCCTTCCATTCTCTGCGATCAAATATGCTTCGAATCTCCTTCCAAATATGTGACCAAGTGCGGCTTTCCTTCCATTCTCTGCGATCAAATCTGCTTCGAATCTCCATCCAAATCTGCGACCAAGTGCGGCGAGGGAGGTGAAGAACACGGCGGCGGCGGAGCGGAGGTGGAGTCGTCGAGAAACCCCCATTTTTGCGGCGGAGGGATCGGAATTGTTTCCGCAGAAAATCCTGTGACTGAGGGGATCATTCTCCTGAAAATGAGAAGAGAATTTGAGGAAGCGTGGCTGGTGGAGATAAGAGTGGAGAGATGAGGAGCGGAATCGGGGAATGCTGGAGGTTGAAGCCATGGCGGAATGATGAGGTTGTCGTCGAACAAAATGGTCAACCACGTACTTGAACACACACCGTGGATCACTTAATTTTAAATTCAAATAAATGTGTTAAAATATTATTGCTACATTGATTTCACCTATAGTACTTACTAAAATGGAATAAAATAGGGTTTACTTGTATTTTTCTTTTTCTAATATGAGTTTGGACTCGAGAACTTTGATGAAATGTAGTTTGCTGAAGCTATGAATCGATGAAATGTAGTTTGCTGAAGCTATGAATCGGAATTATGTGTTGTGTTGTTGTTAACACAACACATCACTATTAGTATGATTTTACTTCACTCTTGTTAACAAAACACATCACTATTAGCATGATTTTACTTCACTCTTGTTAACAAAACACATCACTCTTAGCATGATTTTACTTCACTGTTGTTTACAAAACACATCACTCTTATTCTGATTTTACTTCACTCTTGTTAACAAAACACATCACTCTTATTCTGATTTTACTTCACTCTTATTCTGATTTTACTTCACTCTTATTAACAAAACACATCACTCTTGTTTACAAAACACATCACTCTTATTCTGATTTTACTTCACTCTTGTTAACAAAACACATCACTCTTATTCTAATTTTACTTCAGTCTTGTTTACAAAACACAGCACTCTTATTCTGATTTTACTTCACTCTTATTAACAAAACACACCACTCTTGTTTACAAAACACATCACTCTTATTCTGATTTTACTTCACTCTTGTTTACAAAACACATCACTCTTATTCTCATTTTACTTCACTCTTGTTTACAAAACACATCACTCTTAGTATGATTTTACTTCACTCTTGTTTACAAAGCACATCACTCTTAGCATAATTTTACTTCAATGTTGTTTACAAAACACATCACTCTTAGCATGATTTTACTTCACTCTTGTTTACAAAACACATCACTCTTAATATGATTTTACTTCACTATTATTTAAAACAACATCACTATTACAACGATTCAGTTTTTTAAGTAATACTAAATGCTCAAGCTAAAAAATTAGTATAAATGCAGTTTATAGTATAAACAACAACAACAACAAAATAAGTAATGAAATCAATATAATAATAACATCAAAATTGGTAAGAACTTACGGGCAATATGATTTGGAGAAAATGGCAATTTTATACTACTTATCCTAATTAGCATCAAATGCACAGTATGAATATCTAATAGTGTGATACACATTGTTAGAAGTCACACATAAAAATGTCGAATGAATATTACAAACCGAAAAGAATCAGCAATTCAACTGATCCAAACCCCCAAACACCGCAAATCAATATATATTACATACACACTCCACCATTGCCTAGAAAGGAAAATAAAAACTCAGGTCCTGAGCGCCGCGCCGACGACGAAGGAAGCTACGGCGACGGCGACGGCGAGCGACGAAAGCCAGCGCCGGTGCGGGACCTTCCTGCGCGGCTGAGCTACCGATGAGAGCGAAGACGGTTTCGGCAACCGCCATTGTCGCCACCAAAACTCTCTTCTGCGACACCGCCAACTGCGACGAGAAGAGGAGAAGAGAGAAGAAGAGAAGAAGACGCGACACGGTTTGAATTCAATTTTCGAAATTGGATTTAATTCGCTGTGCAATGACCAAAATACCCCTGACTTGTTATTATGGAGTAAATTTGTGATTGAGGTAGCTAATATCTCATTAAATTCGAAAATTAATATTAGCCCTTGATTTTTTTGATCTTGTGGCTATGATTTGTTCTCTAGTTATATGGTTAAGAGGTGTTTGCCATAGATCATTACCCCTAATTAAATGAGAAACATGGCTAACTTGTTAAGAAACTAACGGTGTCAAAGCTTATTACAAATACAATCAATGACACCAATTATCTCTTTCTCACAAAAGGGGAAACATTGTTGAAGATGATTTTTTGTTTCATTATTTTTTTAGGTGATACGACATATGTCACCAACATTCACTCAATTTTTTTTAGGAAATTGACATATAATATCATGGAACTTTAAAAAAATTGAATTTTTTCATACGAACTTTACAATTGGCAAATAATATCACGAACTTTACCCCGGGTTTGTTATTTCCCACTAATGAAAAATTCCAAAAAAAAATATCATGATATAATTTTTTTCGTAATTTCTCGACAACAACTTCGAGAGCTTCAAGTTTTTCAATCTTTGAGAATAGTTTTCTTGAAGCACACCCTCCAAATTTGTTCTTCAATCCATTAATATAGCCATAATTTTTCATTGGTGGGAAATAACAAACTCAAGGTAAAGTTCATGATATTATTTGCCAATTTCAAAGTTCGTGATAAAAACCTAACTTTTTGAAAGTTTCATCATATTAGCGGCCAATATCCCATTTTTTTCGATGACAAGTTTATCAGAGTCCTAGTCCACACTTTATCCATTTGTGGTATTTGGTTGGATATAGGATATGATTTGGTTTTAATATTATTCTTCATTTAGTTGGATGGGTTCAGTCTGCTATTTAATCTCGAGAAAGTTTAATGTAAAAACAATCTAAACTTGTCATGAGATTGAATTGGCTCAAGATTAGTTGATAGTATAATTTTGTCACGAATAAAAATTAATACTCGTGAGTTATAATAAATCTTACGTAACATTTTCCCGAGATGAAGTATCGGGTCGTATCTACACAACCGAATACCATTCATAAGACACGATCTTAAATAATTCATTAAACCAAACATCACCTTGACATATTTTGACCTTGTTTGTCAAACCAAGATTGCTACTATAATCTTTACTCTAACTGGGCTATATGTTTGATAATTCAATCAGAAAATATTTTCTCTTGTAGTAATTCTTATGGGTGTTAAATGCGCTAGATTAGATATTAATTGCATTAGATAATGGGCCTATAACCCAATTATATATGGAGTACAAAAAATAAGCATAAAATGGGTGTGGTTTGGTAAAATTTTTATAATTTATTTAAAAATGACTGGGCTACCTTGATTTCCTCCATAGCCCAATTATATGGAGTACAAAAAATAAGCATAAAATGGGAGTAATTTACATTGATCTATACTGTATACAATATTTTTTAAATATACAAAAAAAAAATTTGTGGTAAAACTATAAAAGGTAGTACTACAAATTACATTAAGTAGACCATACCTAATTAATTTAATAAATACATAGTTCAATATATTGTAGAATTGTCCAGAAAATTCTTGAGATTATATTAATTACACCATTATGGAATGTGTTAATTAGAAACGTGACCAAGTAGCTAAAACTCAGCTTAAGCTATAATTGTAAACTATAGCTCCACATAATTCAATTCCCCTTTCAATATTTGCCATTTCATCACAACAATTGATTGCAAGAGTTAGGACCGATCTGACCCCACAAATCCAAGCTATTTAATCGTTAAACACTATTTTAATAGATTTAGAGCCTTATTCTAAATTTCTAAATCCACTTTTCAACAAATGAATAAACTATTTGCATGTGACACATCCTTATTTCTTTTAATTGATTTACATATTTAAAAAATTACATTTCACGTGTTTCGTAACATAACATGAAGTGAACATTTTATCGGGCATTTTGTGGAAAATAACATTTAAAATATTAATGTGATTTGGGTCAATGTTCTTTTATGGATGTTGATTTTTATTTGCAAATATGCCTTACGTGTTTATAAATTAACGGTGCCAAAGTTTATTACAAATACAATCCGTGAAACCAATAATTTCTTTCTTAAAAAAGGGGAAACATTGTTGAAAATTATTTTTTGTTTCCTTATTATTTTAGGTGATACAACATATGTCACCAATAGTCACTCAATTGCTTGTTCGATGACCTATTTATTAGTTCCTAGTCCACACTGTATCCATTTGTGGTATTTGGTTGGATATGAGATATGATTTAGTTTAAAAGTTACATACTTACATGGATTCAGCCTACTATTTAATCTCGAGAAAGTGTTATAAAGAAATAATCTTAGCTTGTCTCGAGATTGAAGTATCGGGTCGTATCTACTCAACCGAATATCATTCATACGACACGATCTTAGATAATTCTTTAAACCAAACATCACTTTTGACTTATTTTGACCTATATTATTAAACCAAGATTGCTAATATAATCTTTACTCTATCTGGGCTATCAAATTATATGTTTTCTAACAATCTGAACATATTTTACCTGTGCAGTCATTCTTATAGCTATAGGTGTTAAATGCACTAGATTAGATTTTGCATTAGATAATGGGCTTATAGCCCAATTAGATTCAATGCTTTTGCATCTGAAGCCATTTTAGGTATGCAATCTTTAGCAATTTGTATATAATAAAAACAACAACCATCGCCTACTGGATCATAAGTCTCATCATAACAAAAGGCATCGAAAATTGACTCCAGGCAATGATTATTTATGAAAACTTGGTAGCATGTATCACTATTTTGTTTTTGAGTTGGATTGGAGACTTCACTTAATGGAACATCGAGGCTGCTTGCAAGAAGGCATGCAACCATCATCAAGGAAATGATAAGCTTCCACATCTATAGAGTGAGAGAAATTGTCATTTAAAGGTATGTATGATGAAAATTGGAGCAATCAAAACACAAATACAAAATTATGGGCATATAAATAATGATACTGATTGTGTCATAATTATATCAAATTGAAAAATATACAGCTTTTCTCCATAACTCATAACTTTGCAAATAGAGGAAACCACGTCTTTTCTCCATAACTCATAGTTTTGCAAATAGAGGAAACCACAGCTTTTCTCCATAACTCATAGTTTTGCAAATAGAGGAAACCACAATTTTTCTCCATAACTCATAGCTTTGCAAATAGAGGAAACCACAATTTTTCTCCATAACTCATAGCTTTGCAAATAGAGGAAACTGATAGAAATCCATGGGTTCCATCCTAAAACCAATTGGTGATAGGAGAAGAGACCCATGAGACTTATATAGTGGATTAAGCTCTTTGTGTACACCGATGTGAGATATTTTTTATGTTCATTTTATGTTTCAATTGCCAACACCCTCCCTCAAACCCTCCAAGAGCTTTGCAAATAGAGGAAACCACAGCTTTTCTCCATAACTCATAGCTTTGCAAATAGAGGAAACCACAGCTTTTCTCTATAACTCATAGCTTTGCAAATAGAGGAAACTGAAAGAAATCCATGGGTTCTATCCTAAAACCAATTGGTGACAGGAGGAGACGCCCATGAGACTTATATAGTGGATTAAGCTCTTTGTGTACACCGATGTTGGATATTTTTTATGTTCATTTTATGTTTCAATTGCCAACACCTTCCCTCAAACCCTTCAAGGTGAATCTTGGAGGAGTTGGACTTTTTTATGATCGATTGGACAATCGGCCCAATTTTTTTTTCGATCGGTTGGACCACTGGCCCAAATTTTTAAGTCCAGATATACTGCTGGGTCAGTCATTTTTTCGGTTTCGGCCCAGATATACTGCTGGGTCAATTAAATTTGACCCACAGTCGGCGACCCGCTCTGATACCATGATAGAAATCCATGGGTTACATCCTAAAACCAATTGGTGATAGGAGGAGAGGCCCATGAGACTTATATAGTGAATTAAGCTCTTTGTGTACACCGATGTGAGATATTTTTTATGTTCATTTTATGTTTCAATTGCCAACAGAAACCAATGACTAATCCATTCACATATTTCTCAAAATGAAGAAAACATCAAAAGAGATTATTAAATTGGCCTTAGCATTTTCAATAAATCGGAAAGTGAAGATAAAGGGGCCCCAATAAGCAAAAATATTTTTATTTCTTAATTTAATTCCTGACCACAAGTCATTTTTATGGCCAATAGGATTACGTTGGCCTTGATTATGACAGGTAAATCACAGCCGCAACTCTTTGGAAAACAAAAATAATTAATTATGGTTTTATGGAAGTTACTAATTGTCACTATTTTGGTAAAGATCTTCACGAGGCTTTCGTTTGTAAATAGATTCTTGTTAGCTTATTAATGGGGTTTTGAGTGTGACCGATAACTGTTTTTTTGGGATCAATTCGTCTTCTTGTTTTTGTCGAATATCAGTGCTCATAATTAAGCTAATACGACAATAATTTCCAGCATTATCCACTACTCATTTCTTGTACACAAATATTTAATTTATTTCGAACTATCTAAGTATGAGTTAATATTCATTCATATTTAGTTAAAAATCCATATGAATAAAAAAGGAGTTCATAACTAAAAAGGATGTGGTTGATAGTGCTTGACATGAATCTTGATCGTTGTGACGATTCTTTACTTTATCCAACGAATTGAATACAATAATATACTATTGAATAATGGTGGAATGGACTAGTGTGTACTTAGTTTATCACTTAATTGGGAATAAAGATGGAAATTATTTGGAAATAAAGAAAGCATTCTTATATGATTTCGTGAATAAGAAGAATGGGAGGAACGCCTTCGGTATTTTGCTGCTGTGTTTGAAAAGTGAGTGAAGTGGAGAATGTTATGTTTCTGATATTGCCATAGAGGAACTATTTAAGTAGTAGTAATTTTTTAGAGATAAAGTCAGGTTCATTCAAATGGCTTGAAATAATTGAAGTAACTTTTGAGAGAGAATGTTAGGTTGATTCCAATGGCTTGAAATAATTGAAGTAACTTTTGAGAGAGAATGTTAGGTTGATTCAAATGGCTTGAAATAATTGAAGTGACTTTTGAGAGGGAATGTTAGGTTGATTCCAATGGCGTGATATAATTGAAGTAATTTTTGCAAGAAAATGTTAGGTTGCTTCAAATTGATTCTGACTTGAAATAATTGTGGGTTATGAGATAATATCTTCCTTTGGTTTTGAATAAAGATACATAAACATGTTGACAATTGAAACTAAAATAATACTCCCTCTGTCCCCAATTAGGAGTCACTCTTTGACCGGGCACGGGTTTTAAGGAAGTGTTTGAATGTGTGGTGTAATAAATGGAGTTAGGTAGTGAAATGTGAGATCTCTTTGATTTTTTGGTGTAATTAGAGTATTTTTGATGTCCAAATATAGTAAGTAGGAAGAGTGACTCTTAATGAGGGACAGTCCAAAATGGAAAAGAGTGACTCTTAATCGGGGACGGAGGGAGTATATTACAACTATCTCATATCGGTGTTCAAATAGACTTGAAACCACTATGTAGTTCTAATGGGCCACTCAGCCTATCACCAATTGGTTTTAAGATGAAACCCATGGATTTCTAACATAGTATCAGAGCGGGTCGCCGATTGTGGGTTAAATTTAACTGATCCAGCAGTATATCTGGACTGAAACCGAAAAAATTGATTGACCCAGCAGTATATCTGGGCTTAAAATTTGGGCCAGTGGTCCAACCAATCATCATAAAATTGGACAAGTCTTCCAATCGATCAGAAAAAAGCCCAACTCCTCCTAGGTTCACATTGAGGGTTTGAGGGAGGGTGTTGGCAATTGAAACTAAAATAATACATTACAACTATCCGACATCGGTGTTCATATAGACTTGAAATCACTATATAATTTTAATGGGCCACTCCTCCTATCACCAATTGATTTTAGGATGGAACCATGGATTTCTATCAAAACATACCCTCTTCCTTGGTTTAATTATTCTAGCAAAACATGAAAAAGGGTGCAAGCTTAAGAAGATAACACGACCTAGTGATTAATTTATTTTGTATACTAAACAATGGGCCGTTATAAATATTTTATCTTAGTGAAATATAGCAACCAAAACGTAGCCTAAATTGTATTTGTGTTAAAATCATGATTGGACAAAATTACCCTTATTAAAAGTTGATAACGTATCATCTTTTAATTGGAGGCTCAGACTTGAGAGAGTCGTGGGTGGGTTAATTTGTGTGACTTTTAAATGTGGGTGAAAGCTTGTTTCAAATTTAAACAAATTGAAATATCGTAGTTTATCAAAGTTTAATTATTGGATACCAACCTATATATGTAAGTGTATTGGATGGATGGTTATAAATCTGATATATGTCACATTCTTGTTACACTTATGTCTCCATCACCATCCTGCAACTCACATTTATTAATAAAAAATTTAATCCCCTTTAGTTATGGGATTTTAATCAACGAATGGATGTTGATTTTTAATTGGAAATTTGGGCTTAACTATTAGGCAATTACCTTACGTGGTAATCAATTAACGGTGTCATAGCTTCGTACGACTTAAATCCCTAACCTTTAATCTCTTTTATATAAAAGGGCACACATTTTTAGCATATTCACCCAACTGTTTGTTCGATGACAAATTTACTTTAATTATTTGTGGTTTTTGATTGGATATAGGAAATGATATGGTTTTATTATCCTTGTCTTGGTTGGACAAATTCAGTCCGCAATTTAATCTCGAGAAGTGTTAAGTAGAAATAATCTTAGTTTATAAATTTTATTCAAGATTAACTTGTCTCGATATTATCTAAAACTGAATTAGCTCGAGACTATTTGTTGACGAAAATTAATAGTCACGAGTCACGACACGAGTCACGACACGAGTCACGACAAATCTTACTAACATTATCCCGAGATGAGGTATCGGATCGTATCTAGTCAACCAAATACTACTACTATTAATAAGATACAATATTATAGTCTCTCTGTCTCATTATAAGTGAGATATTTAATTCGAGCACCAGA
This sequence comes from Salvia splendens, assembly GCF_004379255.2. Lineage (NCBI taxonomy): Eukaryota > Viridiplantae > Streptophyta > Magnoliopsida > Lamiales > Lamiaceae > Salvia > Salvia splendens. The sequence continues at coordinate 5,577,500 of NC_056045.1, read as the reverse complement.
TTTAACTAATAAAAGTGGATAAAGTGGAGTATTGTTTTGATTTCCTCCTAGAGGAACATGATTATGGTGCAAGAAGCTCCTAATTAGATCAAATATATTGAGGAGTATAAAAGAAAAAAAAAATTGAGGACTTAAATGTAGTACTTAATAGTTTTTCAAAGGTATACGATGATATTCTTTTGAGTTGAGAACTTGAGATACTTAAAAGAAGTACAAATCTCATTTTTAGGTCACAGAATTTAAAGTGTACTCTTTAACACAAAATAATAAACAGCCCCCATTATGATTTATTCTTATATTATTACAACAAGAATGAATATTTCAATATTCCCACACTTAATTTATAATAACGTAAAGATGGAAATTATTTGGGAATAAAGAAAACATTCTTATATGATTATTGGTTCACCAAATTGTGAATTACTGATTATGTAGACAAAATTCATAAAGTTTAGTAGCTCTTTCATCAATTAGATAAGCTTCTTGGCCGCAAAAATTCAATGCTTTTGCATCCGAAGCCATTTGAGGTATGCAATCTTGAGCAACTTGTGTATAAAAACGACAACAACCATCGAATACTGGATCATAAGTCACATCATAACAAAAGGCACTGAAAATTGAGTCCCGGCAAACATTATATGTGACAACGTTGTAGCATGGTGAAATTATGTTACCATTAATTTGTTGGAGTTCACCAGAAATCACTCCACTGATAATCAGAAAAATTAGGATATGAATCATGGTGAAAGTGTTGATGTCAAATGTTAAGTTAATTGACTTCTTATAAAAATATTCAAGAAAGTTATAGATGGTTAATTAATTGGATGCATGCGTTTAATTCCTTCACTTTAATTATCCCAGTTGAAACCTATGAAATATTATTAATACCGTTGGTAAAATTAATAGTAAATTTAGTGTATAACTGTCGGAGATTTACCAACGGAGGTTACATCGGTAATCAACAATAAATGTACGTATGTCGGTAAATCCATAAAGTCAACTCCGTTTTTTCAAGTGATTCTTCCAATTGAAAACTGTGAAATATTAATAGTATTCTATACATTCGTGTGGTAATATTGATTCAACACTACTTAATTATATTTGTGTTAATAAAATGTGTGATTAATTTTGTGCTAATGGCTCTTATAACTAATGCTCTTTTTTGTATACTATATCAAATTTAAGTACTTATTTGTGAACATATTTGTCGGTTTAACAACTACAGAGAAAACATGAGTTTCAAAAACAGTACTCCTGATTTATAGAAAACTGAGCATATTGCATAATTCATTGGATCATAACATTTTTTTTCTTAGTACATATCTCTAAAAAATTAGCAGTAGTAATAAGTGTAACTGGTTCTCTGTCAAAGTACCAATTTGCAAAGGCCTCTTGTATGCTCTGCAAATATTGGAAAGGAAAGAAGTAAAATTAACATTTTCTCAAACATTAATTAATAGTAAAAGAATTATAAAGTGGAGCACTACTATTAAACTCACCAAATTTCCCAATTTGATCGTTGAATTGGGGGTCCAAAAACGTCCATCAATTAAGACAGTGTGAATGAGGCATGCATGTATAAACATGCCTATTGTTGGATTATTTGAGATCTCTCTAACAGCTTTTAAAAATGCGCCCCCAAAATCTGTTTCCAAAACTCAATTATTTAAATAGTTTTGTCTAATAAAAAATATTACTTCAAGCTTGTAGAACAAAAAATATAGATTAGTGTACCAGTTATTAATTGTTTATCCGTACTTGTACAAGTACTGATATTCCCCAAGCACAAATCCCATCTTATGCGGTCATAAGAACTTGGAGGTACCAAACGGAATCTCACCTAAAACAAATAGGTACTAATAAGTATGAAATTCGCATTATATTTATCAAAATTATTACTACTGTTTATAGAAATTATTCTACTTAGTTGCATACCTGATATGCATCAAATGCACTATCCAATATAAAGATTGGAGTTTGAATGTCTCTGACTAGATTTTCGGGGAAGAAACACTGCAAAATAATTAATTACTACCAAATATTTGTCAATATTAACTTTTAATTTAATATAATGCTAATCATATAAGTCACTTACCAAACTCGGATCTATTCTCTCAGTGCATGTCACGGGAAGGAGGCTGGATATATTCTACAATAGTGGAGTATTCGATAAATAAGAGATTGATGTTTATGAATCAAATATGTCAAATTGTTTTGAAAAAAATTCATATATTTACAAAGAAGTGATACATACATGGAGCGTAATTACGGAGGCAAAATATTTCTCTCTGTAGTCGGCATTAAGGACATTCTCTCTGTCACATAACACAAAAAAGAGGCCAAATCAAGTAGCGGTAGAAAAATCACCAAAAAGTAATTAATTTGAGATTCTTACCCTCGAAAGAAAAATCCCCCATCCGAGAGGCATTTCACTCTGCCCACATCGGGGAGACGTGCTCGAAAGCCGTCACAATGTAAGATAGTCGCAAGCCCCCCTGCCGATATACCGGAAAGAATAGCCTGCAAATAAATACACTATAATTAGATGCATCTCAAATATTATATAATATTAAATTGATTAAAGAAATGAATCTACATTCTCTCCGACGCCCATCCCTTTAGCCAAAAGGTCGTCAACAACCGCATCAAAAATCCTGGATCCTCGAAATTGAAGTCTCGGTCCCTGGTACAACATGACGGGTCATGTTAATAAATAGATAAATTAAGTTATTTCAAAGTTTTGAGTTACTAACTTACTTGGCCATCAAACTCGGTGTCACCGAGGAATGATGATTGGTCACAATAGGCCACGAAAATCCTATTCCAATTATAGAAATCTGAAAATGATACATGTTAAATATTATTAAAACAAATTAATTAATTAATGCTTCTCTCTATATATATAAATATACCCGGGTTGATTTGGCTGTTTGGGCTAAGAACTTCTGAGAATGTTTTAGATGGCATGAATTTGCTACTGCCTAAAGATTGATTCAGTTTGCTTTGGCAATCATCAACGTTATCACACCATCCACCTCCCTATATAATTAAAGAAAGTCAGACATAACCTAAAATTAAGATATTTCAAGAAAAAAATAGTTTAAATCAATTATAACCATGAGAAAGAGGAGCCAATTCTTGGCCCCGTCTCCTGACCCGGCAGAGTAATAATAGCCAGCCGGTGAGCCGTCCATACACACTGAAATGGAATTATGTGTATATAATCACATACAAAGTAAGTCATTTATTCACGGACGAAAAAATTACTTATAAATATAAACCTGCTCGTCTTTGAGTTGCGTTAGCAACTTCAGTGAATGAAACATTGAAGCTGCTTGCAAGAAGGCATGCAGCCATTAAGCAAATGATCATGCAGTGAAGCTTCCACATCTAGAGAGTGACAAAAAATTAGCATTAATTACTTTGTAAATTGATGAATTTAGTGAATGGAAAAGTATATGAAATTTTGAAAACTATCACCTTTTGGAGGTTGAGAGAATGGTTAGTAGGACTTGGTGAGGTTGAGAGAATGGTTAGAACTTGGTGATTCTAAAGAGTGAGTGAGAATGACGAGTAATTCTCCAAAATTATGGGCATATAAATAATAATACTTGAGAGAGGGTCGTGGGTGGATTAATTTGTGTGACTTTTAAATAGGGGTGAAAGCTTGTTTCAAATTTAAACAAATGGAAATATCGTAGCTTATCAAAGTTTAATTATTGGATACCAACCTATATATGTAATTGTATGGGATGGATGATTATAAATCTGATATATGTCCCATTCTTGTTACACTTTTGTCTCCATCACCATCCTGCAACTCACATTTATTAATAAAAAATTTAATCCCCTTTAGTTATAGGATTTTAATCAACGAATGGATGTTGATTTTTATTTGGAAATATGGGCTTAACAATTAGGTAATTATCTTAAATGGTAATCAATTAACGGTGTCATAGCTTCGTACGACTTAAATCCCTAACCTTTAACCTCTTTTATATAAAAGGGCACACATTTTTAGCATATTCACCCAATTGTTTGTTCGATGACAAATTTACTTTAATTATTTGTGGTTTTTTATTAGATATAGGAAATTATATGATTTTATTATCCTTGTTTTGGTTGGACAAATTCTGCCCGCAATTTAATCTCGAGATAGTGTTAAGTAGAAATAATCTTAGTATATAAATTTTATTCAAGATTAGTTTGTCTCGATATTATCTAAAATTGAATTAGCTCGAGACTATTTGTTGACGAAAATTAATACTCACGAGTCACGACATATCTTACGTAACATTATCCCGAGATAAGGTATCGGATCGTATCTAGTCAACCAAATACTACTACTATTAATAAGATACAATATTATACTCCATCTGTCTCATTGTAAGTGAGATATTTAATTTGAGCACAAGATTTAACTAATAAAAGTGGATAAAGAGGAGTATTGTTCTGATTTCCTCCTACAGGAACATGATTATGGTACAAGAAGCTCCTAATTAGATCTAATATGTCCTCAATTGATTAAGGAGTATAAAAGAAAAAAAAAATTGAGGACTTAAATGTAGTACTTAATATTTTTTCAAAGGTATATGTTGATATTCTTTTGAGTTGAGAACTTGAGATACTTAAAAGAAGCACAAATCTAATTTTTAGGTCACAGAATTTTAAGTGTACTCTTTTACGTAAAAATAATAAACAGTCTCCATTATGATTTATTCTTATACTATTACAACAAGAATTAATATTTCAATATTCCCACACTTAATTTACAGCTTTTCTCCATAACTCATAGCTTTGCAAATAGAGGAAACCACAACTTTTCTCCATAACTCATAGCTTTGCAAATAGAGGAAACCACGGCTATTCTGCATAACTCATAGCTTTGCAAAGAGAGAAAACCACAGCTTTTCTCCATAACTCATAGCTTTGCAAAGAGAGAAAACCACAGCTTTTCTCCATAACTCATAGCTTTGCATATCGAGGAAACCACAGCTTTTCTCCATAACTCATAGCTTTGCATATCGAGGAAACCACAGCTTTTCTCCATAACTCATAACTTTGCAAGTAGAGGAAACCACAACTTTTCTCCATAACTCATAGCTTTGCAAATAGAGGAAACCACAGTTTTTCTCCATAACTCATAGCTTTGCAAATAGAGGAAACCACAGCTTTTCTCCATAACTCATAGCTTTGCAAATAGAGGAGCCAATTCTTGGCCCCGTCTCCTGACCCGGCCGAGTAATAGTAGCCAGCCGGTGAGCCGTCCATACACACTGAAATGGAATTATGTGTATATAATCACATACAAAGTAAGTCATTTATTCACGGACGAAAAAAATTACTTATAAATATAAATCTGCTCGTCTTTGAGTTGCATTAGCAACTTCAGTGAATGGAACATAGAGGCTGCTTGCAAGAAGGCATGCATTAGCAACGAATTGAATACAATAATTTTTTAGAGAGGAAGTTAGGTTGATTCAAACTGCTTGAAATAATTGAAGTAACTTTTGAGAGAGAATGTAAGGTTGATTTCAATGACTTGAAATAATTGAAGTAACTTTTGAGAGAGAATGTTAGGTTGATTCAAATGGCTTGAAATAATTGAAGTAACTTTTGAGAGAGAATGTTAGGTTGATTCTAATGGCTTGAAATAATTGAAGTAATAATAAAAGTGGATAAAGTGGAGTATTGTTTTGATTTCCTCCTAGAGGAACATGATTATGTTGCAAGAAGCTCCTAGTTAGATCAAATATGTCCTCAATTGATTGAGGAGTATAAAAGGAAAAAAAATTGTGGACTTAAATGTAGTACTTAATAGTTTTTCAAAGGTATATGATGATATTCTTTTGAGTTGAGAACTTGAGATACTTAAAAGAAGTACAAATCTCCTTTTTAAGTGACATAATTTAAAGTGTACTCTTTAACATAAAAATATTAAAAAGCCTCCCTATATAATTATATTTTCATACACTGTGGAGAAATATGGGTATTTCAAAGATTAATCGTACATCAAAATTCATCATCAATTAAAAAGAAATTCTGCATTAATTCCTTACAAAAAATTTAAAGCAAAAAATGTAAAAACAACTGGTTTAGTGCTTTATTGGCCAACCCTTTTACCTATACCCAAATTTTCTTGATCAAGATTTATTTCACCATAGTACATCATAACTCTGTATTTACTATATAAGATACAAGGGACCTCAATTCAAATCCATTTCTTCACCTTTTTCTACTTTCATCCAATTTTTATTGTATTGTTTATTGAATTATTGGTGTTCTCTCCTTTATTTGACACAGTAAATGAAAATTTATTGCGTGTTTACTTTGTAAAAAATGGTAAAAAATACTACTGATGTCATTAATACTGATTTGGGCCTATCTTCTTTTGTGGATGTTGATTTTTATTTGGAAATATGGGCTTAACTATTAGGCAACTATGCTTTACGTGGTAATCAATTAATGGTGTCACCGATATATATTCACCCATATATATTCAGAAATGAAAATTGATTGCGTGTTTACTTTGTAACAAATGGTAAAAAAATGCTATTAAAATACTAATGTCATTAATACTGATTTGGGCCTATATTCTTTTGTGGATGTTGATTTTTATTTGGAAATATGGGCCTAACTATTAGGCAGCTATGCTTTACGTGGTAATCAATTAATGGTAACAATAAATGTACGTATGTCGGTAAATCCTTAAAGTCAACTCCGTTTTTTTCTAGTGATTCTTCCAATTGAAACCTGTGAAATATTAATAGTATTCTATACATTCGTGTGGTAATATTGATTCAACTACTTAATTATATTTGTGTTAATAAAATGTGTGATTAATTTTGTGCTAATGGCTCTTATAACTAATGCTCTTTTTGTATACTATATCAAATTTAAGCACTTATTTGTGAACATATTTGTCGGTCTAACAACTACAGAGAAAACATGGAGTAGAAAAAAAAACAAAAAGGAAAAGAAAAGGAAAAAAAGTAGGCCTAAGAGTGGAGAAGATGAATGGGACAAAGAGTCACTAATGCCCATTCCATGGATGCCTTGTTTTTTTTATCCCATTCCCATATATGCTTTCTCTATATTCTCTTCATTGACCTTTTGGTTGTTAGGCTTGTTTGATAAGTGTGTTTTTCTTTGTCTAGTTGGTATTAAGTGGTGTGTAGTTGTTATCAAATGAGTTGAGGTAAGTTGGTGGTCTAAGTAGTGCTTAGTGTGTCCGTTTGTTGGGCGTTGGGTGTTTATTTTCATAATTATTCGTCAGACGTCTCGTCTCGATTGAGTGATTTGGACCTCTTGTTGTACTAGCTCGCTAATCTTTCACTTGAGTGTTTTTTCAATATAATTAGTGAGTCTTGAATTTATAGAGATTCTATGGAGTGATAGCAATGAAATCATTTTACACCTTATGTTTATACTATAGAAAATAACAATCATCTTCATTTGGAAAAAAATTGGACAAGTCGTCCAATCGATCAGAAAAAAAAGTCCAACCCTTCCAAGGTTCACCTCGAAGGGTTTGAGAGAGGATGTTAGCAATTGAAACTAAAATAATATATTACAACTATCCTACATCGGTGTTCATATAGACTTAAAATCACTATATAATTCTAATGGGCCACTCTTCCTATCACCAATTAGTTTTAGGATGGAACCCATGAATTTCTATCAAATCATATATACCCTCCTCCTTGGCTTAATTATTCTAGCAAAATATGAAAAAGGGTGCAAGCTTAAGAAGATAACACGACCTAGTGATTAATTTATTTTGTATACTAAACAATGGGCCGTTATAAATATTTTATCTTAGTGAAATATAACAACCAAAACGTAGCCTAAATTGTATGTGTTAAAATCATGATTGGACAAAATTACCCCTATTAAAAGTTGATAACATATCATCTTTTAATTGGAGGCTCAGACTTGAGAGAGTCGTGGGTGGATTAATTTGTGTAACTTTTAAATATGGGTGAAAGCTTGTTTCAAATTTAAACAAATGGAAATATCGTAGCTTAACAAAGTTTAATTATTGGATACCAACCTATATATGTAAGTGTATTGAATGTCACATTCTTGTTACACTTATGTCTCCATCACCATCCTACAACTCACATTTATTAATAAAAAATTTAATCCCATTTAGTTATGGGATTTTAATCAACGAATGGATGTTGATTTTTATTTGGAAAAATGGGCTTAACTATTAGGTAATTATCTTAAGTGGTAATCAATTAACGGTGTCATAGCTTCGTACGACTTAAATCCCTAACCTTTAACCTCTTTTATGTAAAAAGGCACACATTTTTAGCATATTCACCCAATTGTTTGTTCGATGACAAATTTACTTTAATTATTTGTGGTTTTTGATTGGATATAGGAAATGATATGGTTTTATTAGTCTTATTTTGGTTGGACAAATTCAGCCAGCAATTTAATCTTGAGATTGTGTTAAGTAGAAATAATCTTAGTTTATAAATATTATTCAAGATTTGTTTGTCTCGATATTATCTAAAATTGAATTAGCTCGAGACTATTTGTTGACGAAAATTAATACTCACGAGTCACGACAAGTCTTACTAACATTATCCCGAGATGAGGTATCGGATCGTATCTAGTCAACCAAATACTACTACTATTAATAAGATACAATATTATACTCCATCTGTCTCATTGTAAGTGAGATATTTAATTTGAGCACAAGATTTAACTAATAAAAGTGGATGAAGAGGAGTATTGTTCTGAATTCCTCCTACAGGAACATGATTATGGTACAAGAAGCTCCTAATTAGATCTAATATGTCCTCAATTGATTAAGGAGTATAAAAGAAAAAAAAATGAGGACTTAAATGTAGTACTTAATATTTTTTCAAATATATATGATGATATTCTTTTGAGTTGAGAACTTGAGATACTTAAAAGAAGCACAAATCTAATTTTTAGGTCACAGAATTTTTTTTTTTACACACACACTCATACACGCGCGCGCGCGCACACACACACACATTGGAGTTCGAGATACATTGGCAAGCGAACCAGCCTCTTCCAGCCCCTCGTGGTCACGTCTGAACTAGCCTCCTCCTCTGCCCCTCGTGGCCCACGACCTAGCCGATATCCCACCCTCAGACCCCTCGTGGCCCACGACCAAGTCGATTTCCCACCCTCAAGTCCCTCGTGGCCCACGAACTAGTCGATATCCCACCCTCAGACGGGTCTTGGCTCGTAAGTTGACCACCCTCAGACTGGTTCAGGCCCGTATGCTTGCAAAGTCCCAAGGCAACAAGCCTTCTCTTTTACGTAAAAATAATAAACAGTCTCCATTATGATTTATTCTTATACTATTACAACAAGAATGAATATTTCAATATTCCCACACTTAATTAATAGCTTTTCTCCATAACTCATAACTTTGCAAATAGAGGAAACCACAACTTTTCTCCATAACTCATAGCTTTGCAAATAGAGGAAACCACGGCTTTTCTGCATAACTCATAGCTTTGCAAAGAGAGAAAACCACAGCTTTTCTCCATAACTCATAGCTTTGCAAATAGAGGAAACCACAGCTTTTCTCCATAACTCATAGCTTTGCAAATAGAGGAAACCACATATTTTCTCCATAACTCATAGCTTTGCAAATAGAGGAGCCAATTCTTGGCCCCGTCTCCTGACCCAGCCGAGTAATACTAGCCAGCCGGTGAGCCGTCCATACACACTGAAATGGAATTATGTGTATATAATCACATACAAAGTAAGTCATTTATTCACGGACTAAAAAATTACTTATAAATATAAACCTGCTCGTCTTTGAGTTGCATTAGCAACTTCAGTGAATGGAACATAGAGGCTGCTTGCAAGAAGGCATGCATTAGCAACGAATTGAATACAATAATTTTTTAGAGAGGAAGTTAGGTTGATTCAAACGGCTTGAAATAATTGAAGTAACTTTTGAGAGAATGTTAGGTTGATTCAAATGGCTTGAAATAATTGAAGTAACTTTTGAGAGAGAATGTAAGGTTGATTCCAATGACTTGAAATAAGTGAAGTAACTTTTGAGAGAGAATGTTAGGTTGATTCAGGTGGCTTGAAATAATTGAAGTAACTTTTGAGAGAGAATGTTAGGTTGATTCCAATGGCTTGAAATAATTGAAGTAATTTTTGAGAGAGAATATTAGGTTGATTCAAATGGCTTGAAATAATTGAAGTAACTTTTGAGAGAGAATGTTGGGTTGATTCAAATTGCTTGAAATAATTGAAGTAACTTTTGAGAGGGAATGTTAGGTTGATTCCGATTGCTTGAAATAATTGAAGTAATTTTTGCAAGAAAATGTTAGGTTGCTTCAAATTGATTCTGACTTGAAATAATTGAGGATTATGAGGTAATATCTTCCTTTGGTTTTGAATAAAGATACATAAACATGTTGGCAATTGAAACTAAAATAATATATTACAACTATCTCATATCGGTGTTCACATGGACTTGAAACCACTATGTAATTCTAATGGGTCACTCATCCTATCACCAATTGGATTTAGATGAAACCCATGGATTTCTATCATGGTATCAGAGCGGGTCGTCCATTATAGGTCAAATTTAACTGATCCAACATTATTTGGACTGAAACCGAAAAAATTGATTGACCCAGCTGTATATCTGGGCATAAAATTTTGGCCAGTGGTCCAGTCGATTTGAATAAAATTGGACAAGTCTTCCAATCGATCAGAAAAAAGTCCAACTCCTCCAAGGTTCACCTTGAAGGGTTTGAGGGAGGGTGTTGGCAATTGAAACTAAAATAATATATTACAACTAACCCATATCGGTGTTCATATAGACTTAAAATCACTATATAATTTTAATGAACCACTCCTCCTATTACCAATTAGTTTTAGGATGGAACCCATGAATTTCTATCAAAACATACCCTCCTCCTTGGTTTAATTATTCTAGCAAAATATGAAAAAGGGTGCAAGCTTAAGAAGATAAACACGACCTAGTGATTAATTTATTTTGTATACTAAACAATGGGCCGTTATAAATATTTTATCTTAGTGAAATATAACAACCAAAACGTAGCCTAAATTGTATCTGTGTTAAAATCATGATTGGACAAAATTACCCTTAGAGCATCTCCAATAGGTTAGGACGTCAAATAGCCCTCAAATAGCCTTCACACTGCCACATCATCAGCACTACAATTCTCCTGCCACATCAGCTTGCCACATCAACTGGACATCAAATAGCCCTCACATAGCCTTCACACTACCTATCCACATCACTAATAACAATTATATAATTTAATTTACACTCGTATCAACATACGGAATTTAATTTACGAGACAAATACGGAAAATTTGAATAATAATATTAAAATTTAAAAAGTACATTAATTTTTTTAAAAAAGTACAATAATTAAAAAAATTACATTTAAAAAATTACATAAATTTGCATAAAAACTAACGCCTTTCAATCCTCCGCGCCCACAACTCTTCAACTAAATCCTTTTGCAGTCGAATATGAGCCTCCGTCTGACGCATGTCGGCATGTGCTTGGAGGAAGGCTTCTTCATCGTGCGGTACCCCACCTCGTACGTTGGCGGTGGTGACGCCGTGGCTTGGACCTGCTTCATTATCGTCGGTGGCCCAATCAGTCAGTTGTACACCTTCATCTTCGACGATCATGTTGTGCATGATAATACAGGCGTACATTATATCAGCAATGCAGTCGACATGCCACAAACGCGTTGGTCCCTTAACTGCAGCCCATCGAGCTTGAAGCACACCAAATGCGCGCTCCACGTCCTTTCGCGCCGACTCCTGCCGCGTCGCAAAGTAGGCCTTCTTCGGATCTGATGCGCACCGGATCGTCTTCACAAAGACGGGCCACCTAGGGTATATCCCATCCGCCAAGTAGTAGCCCATATCATGCTGGTTGCCGTTGGCGATAAAACTGATGGCCGGACCGACGCCCTGGCACTGCTCGTTGAAAAGGGGCGACGAGTTGAGGACGTTTAGGTCGTTGTTCGAACCGGCTATCCCAAAATACGCATGCCAAATCCACAACCGGTAATCAGCCACGGCCTCGAGGATCATCGTGGGATTTTTTCCCTTGTAGCCGGTCGTGTAAAACCCCTTCCAGGCAGCGGGACAGTTCTTCCATTCCCAATGCATACAATCTATGCTGCCTAGCATTCCCGGGAACCCGTGCTGATCCCCGTGCATCCGCAGCAGATTCCGGCAATCTTCGGGGGTAGGCTTTCGGAGATACTGATCACCGAATACTTGGATCACGCCCTGGCAGAAATACTTCATACATTCGATGGCAGTCGTCTCACCGATGTGGAGGTATTCGTCCCACATGTCTGCCGCGGTGCCGTAGGCCAACTGCCTGATTGCCGCAGTGCACTTTTGAATAGGGGTGTGGCCGGGTCTGCCAGCCGCATCGTGCCTGAAGCGGAAATACAGATATCGCTGCTCCAATGCGTTAACAATACGCATAAATAAGTCCCGCCTCATCCTAAAACGACGCCTGAAATGGTTGGCGTCAAAACGCGGCTCCTCTGCGAAGTAATCTGTGAACAGGCGCTGATGTGCAACTTCATGATCACGATGCACCACTTGTCGACGGTGGACAACTGGTCGTGGGCGAGGTGCCGCCGGCTGCATATAACTCTGCATCCATCGATCAACCTCACGGCTCGTATAGGCATCTAGCTCTTCGTTCATCATACGCTTGTACTCATCCGCATCCCCACCACTACCACCGGCATTACTCATTTCTTAAATTGATCTTGAACAGAAAGTAAGGTAGAGAGAATACTCGTTAAAACAAGTGGTGCGAATGAAAATGAGGTTCAACGCGCGTATATATAGTGTTTTTGAAAAAAAAAAAAAAATTTTAATCCGACACCGGTTTGGCGCCGATCCGGGACGCACAATGGCGCCCGTGAGGATCGGCGTCGGAACCGGCGTCTGCGCGGGAATCGGCATGGCGACGCCGATTTTGACGCCGATTTCGCCGACGCCGGTTCCAATGGTTCGGCGTCAAACCGGCGTCGGCGAAAAATCGGCGTCGCGGTGGTGACGCCGGTTATTGGAGATGCTCTAATGTGCACTTTCTAATTTTGGAACTATTTTCTCTCTAATGAGGTGAGACCCATTTTCCACTAACAATACTTTATTTACTTTCTCTCTCTACATCTCTCTTATTTTACCAATTTTGCATTAAAACACGTGTTGAGCCCAAAGTGCATATTCTTTAGAGACGGAGGGAATATAATATTTTCTAGACATCTGACTCGATTTTAAACTTATAATATCACAAAACTATCAAAATTACATGTTTTAGTCAGATTGTAATTAAACTAATAATGGGAATTACATACATTCGATTTTTATTACACAAAATGATATGCTACATCCTTTATATAAGTGTCTTTAATAATCGTTTCTTTATTCTAATATATTAAAAAATATTATAGATATTTTTAATTTAAATTTTTGTATTAAAATCAAGCTTGATATATTCATTTTTTTTATTTTGTTATTTCATTCATTTATGTGAAGTCATAGAGAAAACAAACAAATTAGAAATTTGATTTTTATGAATTTTATAAAATTAAAAACGTCAAATAATATATTTAAAAATGTATTGAAATCAAATTAAAATGAAACAAATAATGTTAAATATTCTCTTTTAATAGTATGATATATGATCACCTATCTGGTTAGCCGGCCCACAAGAAACTCAATATGTGAAGTAAAACGAAGCCCATGAATCAAGAGATATAAAAAAATGCTATGTTGATCATGATCATCTAATACTCTCCTCTCCTTCAAACCATAAAAATATTTGTCTTGATCAAATCAACTACATAAAAAAACAAAACACTAATTACTTAAATAATTAGCATAAATTCCATAACTCTTGTCCTGCACAACGACTTTGCAAATAACAATCAATTGTATTTAGTATCAGTATTATTTGCCGTGCTATAGAGTTTATATAAATTAACTATTAAAAATGTCGCAATAAGAAGGATAGAAAAAACACAATGGATTATGTCGGCTTTAATTCTTATATCTATAATACAGGTATTAAAAGGCCAATATCATTAAAAACAGAAATATCTTTACGAATTGAATAAAAAGTCTTGGTCATCTCTTTAGAGATTAGGCAAGATTCACATAGCTTAATTTATTGGGGCCGCCGCTTTATCCCCATTATAAATCCTACTAAATATAGCCAATGTTTATCCCTCTTCATTTTCTAATTTCAGTGTTTACTTTGTTTTTTTATTTTATTATTTCGGATGCTTTAGAAACACCTCCAAACGAATTGAATTTGTAGAACCTTTACAATTATACTTTATTTTGTGAATATTATTGTGGATAACGTGTAAATAGTCAGAATATATGCGGATGGTGATTGATTTAACAAAATAAATTTGTGTATATTGGTGAAAATAGGACTCTCCTAATTTACATTTAATGAATTCACTATGACTTAACTTCTTATCAGTTTTGGGTTTTTATTACGAGAGAAACATTTTTTTTTACCAACTTTACCAAACTATCATTTTAGGTCTGTGAACTCTGAAAATATCATTTGAGGTCCGTCAATTGTGAGTTAATATCAATCAAAGTACTTTTTGATTATTTCCAAGTTTTTTCGGACGAAAATACCCTCAACACCTTAAAGCATATATATAGATTAGTGTTAAAATGACAACACCTCTTAAAGTGACACCATACCACCATTCCTAGTCAATCATTTGTACAAGTGGACGAATAATCAGCTGCCATGTGTCAATAAAAAAACGCTCAAGGGCAAATTTTCTCGGGCTGCAATATCCAATACGCTAGACAACAATCTATAGATTGTTGTGTAGCGTTTATACTATTGTAGTGTAGTATTTATAATATTGCAAGATACGTGATGTCACAGTGTCACTTTAAAATGTGTTGTCATTTTAACGCACCCCTATATATATATATATATATATATATATATATATATATATATATATATTTAATAAACTTATCACATACTCATATTTTTTTATAAATATCTTACTATATATTTTTGACAAATTTTAAATATAATTTGACATTCAATATTATCACTTAATTTGACATTCCAATAAGTTGATATATTATTTAAAAATTAAATAATATCAATATATCTATATTCAAGTATCCGACTGTGACTTTTATTTTTATGAGAATCCATATTTTAAAAATATTTTAAAATTATTTAATTATAAAATGTTAAAAAGGAAACTTTTCTTGCATGTCACAAAATTAAGTGATAATATTGAATGTCAAATTATATTTAAAAATTTGTCAAAAATATATAGTAAAGATATTTATTAAAAAAATATAAGTATGTGATAAGTTTATTAAAAATTTATATAAAAAAAATTGAGTACGTGATAAGTTTATTAAAAATATATACCCTTCAAGGTATTGAGGGTATTTTCATACGAAAAAACTTGAAAATAGTAAAAAAGTACTTCGATTAATATTAACTCATAGTTGACGGACCTCAAATTATCTTTTCAAAGTTCAAAACGCTAAAATAAGAGTTTGACAAAGTTCGTGAACCAAAAAAAGATGTTCCCTCTTTTATTTTTTCTCGTACGTTACTATACTTGTTTATGTGTACTATAAAAAACAATAAAAACGGATGCAAAATAATTAATTTTAATATAGTATTTAATTCGTTACATTATTTCGTTAAAGATCAATTATTAAAATAAAATATTATACTCTATGTCAGAAAAAAATGATGCACTGCGCGAGATTTAATGTCAATTGATAAAAGATACTATAAAGAGAGAGAATCATATGTTTATTAGGTGAAATGTGATATGATCGATAGGTCATACAGTACAATTGTGGAGTAAATAATTGCAGAAAGTGTGGATTAAAAAAAGGGTTCTACAATAATAAATAAATGTGCATAAATTATGAGGAACACTATAAAATAATTAAAAAAATTTGTTTTGTAAGATTGATGAAGTCATGGAGCATGATTTTATTCGAGGATTATCACTTTATCTATTTATTGATACAAGATTTTTATAGTGTTTGATTCGTGACTCTTCCATTTTGTCCCGTGTTGAATATCTACTGAAATAAACCAGTTGTTCGAAAAGAATTCGCTCAAGTCATATCAACAAGATTTGAGACATATTCGGTAGAAATTTAATTGTGTAAAGAATAAAATGAAACAAAGTAAAAGCACATATTTATTAAAACAAAAAATATCAGATAGTTTATGCAAAATGATCTGTTGACTTAAAAAATCTCTAATACTTATAATAAATATATCATTAAATTAAGATTAGTCTAAATTTTAATAATTATATTTACTATTTTAGTTTGTTATCGAGTAATTAAGAGGGTTATAATGAAGATTGTTTCATGGACCAAGGGTCGTACACGTGGTCATAATACTCCATTCGTTCCCTCATAATTGAGGCGGAACTTTACGGCACGGAGTTTAAGAGAATTATGTTTAGTATATGAAAGCTTCAGGTGTATCTACTTCTTGTGTTCTCCCTCTTGTTGGATATTTTCGTTGTTACTTATCTTGCGCGCCAATTAACATATGATTTTGTAGCTGCAGATTGATCAAGTTGGAATACCAATCGGATCCAGTGGATAAGATCTTATGTTACCTCCGCGTGTACCTTGAGCGGATCCAGTGGACAACCTAGCTGATCAACTTGGTGTGTTTCAACCTACTCTGGCTTTGTTGAGTGCGCGATCGGAGAAACTCGAAGACTTTCAAAACCTTAACCCACAATACTATTACTTAGTAAAAGGAAGTAATGATCGAAACTCACATAGAGGATGTGTTCTACATTTGTTGCGGACAAGTTGGGGATGGCTGCTGCCACACTTTAAAAGTGGGCTAAGTTGCGATTACTAATGGTTAGAACAAACTGAGAGACTAACTAAACTGAACTGATCAACCCATTCTAACTAAGGAACTTATACTCTGGTTTCCTGAAATAGCCAAACAGAATAAAAGTGAGCTAGTGTCAGAGTTCTGCGAAATGTACGATAAAGTGAAACTTTACTAACAAACTCATCTTCCTCATACAACAAAATCGAAAACAGAGTAAATCGGATTTGCAGAGATTTCAATCATAACGAACTAGCTCAAGCAACTACCTACAAACTAACGCATGACACTGAGTTAAACAGGAAGAAGACGACTACACACGTAGATAAACTGACCTAATCATAATAATGCAGAAATCTTAAATCGATAATCAGATCTATAACTACGAAAGTTAAATCAGACATGATCACATCTTCAATTAACGTAAATAAACTCAGATCTACTCTACTATACTCCAAGGTACCAGATCCAAACATCCTAGTTCAATCTAGGCATGCACAAACCGGCCCGGCCCGCCGGTTCAAACCGCCGGTTCCGGGCCCGGTTCCGGTTCATGAACCGGAACCGGGCCCGAACCGGCGGTTTGAACCGGCAGGCGGGTTGAAGGGTCGGAAGGGCCGGTTCAGGTTTGACAATATATTGAACCGTGAACCGCCGGTTCGAACCGCCGGTTCAAAGGATCGAACAGTGTTTCGTAGGTTAGGGGTTCGTAGGGTTCGCGTAGGGGTTTAGGATAGCCGTTGGAACCGGCGATTTGCGGGGTAAACCGCCGGGTTGAGGGGTAAACCGGCAGTTTGTCGGGGTAAACCGGCGGTTTGGGAGCCGGTTTCCGACGGTTCCGGCAACTTTTCAGAGGCTAGGTCGTAGGGTCAGTGTTTAGGCCTGCAAAACCGGTCATAAACCGCCGGTTTTCGGTCAGAAACAAGCGGGTTTCTGACGCAAACCGTGGCGAATCCGCCGGTTTCGGCGGTAAACCGGCGGTTCACGGCAGATTTCAAAATTTCAAAATTTTTTTTTTTCATCCAATTTTACTCCTATAAATACCCCACTTCTCCTTCATTATTCCTTGCCCCATTCCTTGAATTTTCAGAATTTCATTCTCAATCTCCATTTCTCTATTATCTCCTCATTCTCTCTAATTGCGCAAGTTTAATTCTACACTTTCTACTCACTACTATATTTGTTGTGCTCATAATTTACCACTTCTTTTATACTTCATACATATTTCATTCCAATTCCATATTACTTTTCATTTATCAATATATTCAATATGTCTTCTTCTCGTGGTGGATCGGGACGTGGTGATCGGGGCAAGGGAATAGCCCAAGATCAAAGCACTACGCGTCCCTCAAAATCTCGACGACCTAGTCGTCGAGATGTTATGGAAGAGGTTTCCCGATTGGCAGCCGAACGCATGCAAGTAAGTAATGAAAATTTTGTTTTCCAATTCACATGCACAAAATTTCATTAATTTTTTTTTGCGTTCATACTTTTAACTTCTACGTACATAATATTTGTAGATGGAAGAAGATCATAGGACTGCCATGCTACTTGCTGAAATGCAACAAGGTGGGGGTAGGGGAGGTCGTTCCCAACAAGATGAGGAGTTCGACGTTACTATATCGTCGGACTCAGACAACATCGAGGATAGATCGCATTCTCGTATTCCTTCTAGCACCGGCGGAAATGAGGAGATGCCTCCCCCTGCACCCACTAACACGGCAAAAGCTTTGAAATCGGACATTTTTATCAAACACTACAAGAAGGTCCCGGTGGTGATTCCAAGTCCTCACGATCCGAACTCTCAAGAAGAGACTTCGGACTTTCATGTTTACTGCAACTATTGCGATAAAGTGTACAAATGGTCCGCCGGTGGTGGATATGGCACCCTCCGTCGCCATTTAGTGGCAAAGCATCCGGTAGAATGTGGCACTGCCTCTACCCAAAGCCAACTAAACTTCCAACCCGCCGGCTCAGGTTCGTCAGGTGCGCCTCTATTTAAATATGATAAAAAGAATTTTGATGATACAATGACTAGATGGGCGGCTATGAAGCATATGCCCTTTAATGTTTTTGATGACAAAAGTTTTGAGGTTACTATGCAAAGTGGGTGAATATAGCAATCAAAAGAATAGGTAGAATGACTGTGCAACGATCTACCGTTCGGCAGTGCTTGGAGAAAAAGGTAGAATTATCACGTTATTTAGTTAACATGGGCCACAGGGTGAACATTTGCTCAGATGTTTGGACGGATTGTTTTAACCGTCATTCATACATGGGTATTACGGTTCACTTTGTGGACAACAGTTGGACTTTGAACAAGCGTTTAATTGGTTTTAGAGAATTTGAAAGTCCACACACTGCACCCGAAATTGCTTCTTTGATTATACAAGTGTTGAATGAGTTTCAGTTATGCAACAAGATATTTTATATTGGTTTTGATAATGCAACTGCCAACACCGCAAGTATTGCCGATTTGATTGCGGCTTGTACACCGGTAATTGGAGGTAAGTATTTTCATCAAAGATGCATTTGCCATATTTTAAATTTATGTGTACAGGATGTGCTTGAATTATGGCAAAAGCATGTTTCTCCTATTAGATATGCAGTTAGATTAATTCATCAAAAACCAGCTATTGGCAAAGCATGGAAGAAATATTACCATCAAAAGAATGTCAGGTACACGAATTTTACTATGGATGTGTCTCATAGATGGAATTCGACATATGATTGTCTGAATTCTACTTTGACACATAAAGATGCTTTATGTGATTTTTATAGAACTAACCCCTACCGTGATTTATATCTTTCGCATAGTTGTTGGGATAACAGTTTGGCTTTATTTAAATTGTTCAAATATTTCAAAAATGCTACTGTTGAATTGTCGGGTGTTTATTATTGCACTGCTGTTCGTGTTTTGGAGCATTGCATGTACATATCCCTTGGTTTTAAAACTGCAATGAAAAATGCTTCCTCTTCTCCCGAGTTAATGTGCGTTTTGTATTATATGATTGAAAAATGGCTCAAGTATTTCAGTGAGATTCCTAACGTGTTTTTGATTGCAAAGGTATTGGATCCAAAATGGAAATTAGCAGGTACCTCTAGAATTTTAGATTTTTATTATAACAATTTGAGTTCAATTGATCTTGGTCCCCTTCAAGCAATCCAATCGGATACCAGTGACGAATTTGGAGTCGACCTCTCAGAAACCTTTCAAATAAACCTCCCGGACCGGTCAGTTGTGCAACAAAACCTCGAGTATAACTTGCGCTCTCTCTACACCGAATATGAAACCAAGTATAACACCACTCACCAAGTCAGAAGACCCCCTCCTCCACAACATAACTATGGCTTTGCATTTCAAGCCGATTATGATGACCCCGACGCGCAATCCCAACTAGCCGACCTATACAACTACAGCACCGGCGGAAGGTCCTCAGGTATGGTCAGTGAATTAGATTTATATTTTGAATCACTCTTTTCCTTTGTTGATGAAGGTCCTACTCCTCCCGCCCAAATCGACTTCCTCGATTGGTGGGGAACCCACGAGAAAGATTTTCCCATCCTTGCTTCAATGGCCAAGGAGATTTTTTCTGTTCCGGCTTCCACCGTCGCCGTCGAGTCCGCTTTTAGTGTTGGCTCGCGCGTTTTGGATGAATCAAGAAGTAAGCTCTCGGCGAAAAATATAGAAGCCGTGATGTTACTCGATGATTGGGCCAAAGCTGACGTCCGAGAATAAGAAAATGATTGGAATGATCGTCAAGAGGGATCACAAGATGAATTCACCGGGGATGAAGATTAGGCCAACCGTCAACCGCCGCCGGCCAAGCCAAATAGGTAAGTAAGGTAAGAGAACTACGTGGACTTTGATTCCCTAATGCAAATGAGCAATTGGGATACGTAGGCACCTCAACTTAAATTTTTAATTTAATTGAGCTCAAGTCCTTTTTCTTTTATTTCTTTTTTTCCCATTAATTCCTACTTTAAAATAATGCAAATACAATTACATAATTGTATTTGTATATACTCTAGTCGATGAAGTATATTTCTCTATACGGCTAAATGAGAGAAACTTTTGACAATTCTACTATAATTGTTGATTGTTAGACGAACCTCAACATTTAAAGTTGAATTGCTAAAGGTGTCCTTAATTTTTTATTTTTTATTTTTTTTAAAAAAATTAACTTCATATATTTATATCATATATATGAAGGAGGAAATTACAAATCAACTCCTATAACAAGGAGGAAATTACAAATCAACTCCTATAACAAGGAGGAAAGACAAATTACGCCACCCAGGGTTCGAACTCGAGACCTCCAGGATGGACGCGGTATCCAGCACCCTTTACCGCTAGGCCAAGGGGCTTGGATTCCTTAATTTAGTTATGTAGAAAGATCTTCTTCGCCGGTTAAGAGTATATATATAATACACTTATACGTTTAAGAACTTCAACGTCGTTTCTTGTCATTTGTAATTAGTTCTTCACTAGTAGTCTCATTTGTATTTAAATTTTGTTTAAGACTTCAAGACCGCCATATGTTTTCAATTTGTAATTGTTGTAACTTGTAACGTGTAATTTGTAAACATGCAATTTCAATAAAATTGCAACTTTAGCCGTATTTTTTTCAATTTTATTTACTCACATTTCATACAAAAACAAACTTGAAAAGTGTAATGTAATTTGATTAAAATTGAAAAGTTGAAAAATGCAAAAAAAAAAAAAATCGGCGAACCGGCCCGAAACCGGCGGTTCAAGCCGAAAACCGGCGGTTTTGAACCGCCGCGTAAACCGCCGGTTTTTTGAACCGGAACCGGAACCGCCGGGAGCTAGGCGGGCCGGTTCAGGTTCATGGATTTCTCGACCCTTGACCCGCCGGTTCGGGCCCGGAACCGGCGGTTCCCGACCCTTGTGCATGCCTAGTTCAATCCATTCAATATTTCTGATGTGTATTTTTCGAGCTTTTATATCAATGGATTAATATCACACAAGTTAATTAAATTAGCTCTAAAATTACAACCTATCTGCAAGAGTACAGATGTAGTTGTAGTAAAAGAGTGTCGAACCACAGGGAGACGTAGGTTATTTAATTCGAGATTGATAAAATAAAAAAATGAAAAAGAGATGATAAATCACACAACGATAAACAAAATACAAACTTTAGAAAATAAAATAAGAAGAAAGCATTGCTCCTATATGTCTCGGGCATACGAATTGGGATACTTCGATGGATTATTACGATCAAGACTATGCTTAAGAGGATTAAGTTTGTTTTACGCTCCCTATCCGCTGAACACTTCAAGAGAATTGTACACCTAGGATAAGCTGAACATGTCTCCCAAGTTCTACTCACTAACCTATCACCACTACTAGGTCGCGTAGCAAGCTTTAGATTAGTTTCTTCAATTGTCAAACACGATAATTAGCTCATTTTAACTTAATGCCCACGTGGAAGCGCAGCAGACACTAAACCAAATTATAGATGAAAACTATCGATCCACTCGAGATTATCTCTCTGAACAAGTATCAAATCTCGAGTTCCTTGCATATGAGTAACGACCAAAATCTATGCTAAAGAGGCAATAGAATAATGGCTACAAAATTCTACCTATCTAGACGTCTCAAGATTAGTAGAATGGTTAAACAATTCATAAACAAGAATCACGCATAAATTAAACCGTAAAAATCATCAAAGTATCCACAATTCACCCTACGACATATTCGGGGCAACAAAGGAGATCTATCCAAACATACTAAAATGAATTACACCAAAAGAACCGTGAACCGTGAACCGTGAACTCCATGGTGTTCTCCAACTCTAGGATGATGGATGATCTCCCAAATGGAGATTTGGATCGTGGTTTCCTCCTCTCTTTCCTTTCTTCCTTCTCCAATTTTCGTCCGCAAAAACATCCCCCTTTTCCCTAAACCGTCGGCCCACTTTTCTTCTTTCAAGCCCAACTGCTACAGTAACTGCCAACTTGCAATTAAATTTGAAACACCCGGCCGGGTGGATTTTGAAACTGAAAAATCACCCGGCCGGGTGACAGAAATTTGACCCTTGCTGGACTTCGCAATGCCTTCTGGACCTCACCCGGCCGGGTGGAATATTAACTCCACAAATTCACCCGGCTGGGTGATATTAATTCCTCCTCTTCTGGACTCCGTCTTCCTTACGAAACGCATAATATGGATCAACAATTCGAGGAACTCTCAGAAGCATGGGGATTGATTCTCCACCGGCTTTATCACCTTCAGCAACCAGGAATAAATTGAGGTAAGCCAGATGGTGTAAATTACTTAAATATCCAAAGCTAAGGAAGCAACTTAAGTAATTTACATCCTAAATAATGATGAAAACATGATTTGATGAGTCGTAATTTACATATAAATGCATAGTCTAAGGGGACAAAATGTAGGAAATATGCTTCGCATCAAATTCCTCGCAACCAAGCAGAAATCGTAAGTTAACAACTCAGATCCGACAGATGTAACAATGACAACAAATTAGTTGACAGATCATCGTAAAACGGAAATCAAAGATGATTCAGAGAATTCATGCATGGAATAGAACAGTGCAAGGTAAACAGAAACAATTCATCGGATATACTTCGCAAAAACATTAGAGTTAATAACAGTAAGAAAACATAAAACCAAGTGTAACAAACTCAAAAACAACATATTGTATCTTCGTCCCTTCTCGGAACGGAATTACAGAACCAGAATGAGAGTTTGAAAACCAACACCCAACTAGGGGTGAGCATAAAACAACCGGAAACCGAATATCCGAACCTAACCAAACCGAAAATTTGAAAAGTTTGAAAATTTTGGTTCGGTTTGGATAAAAAAAAACGAATTATATTTTAATATATATATATATATATATATATATATATATATATATATATATATGGTATATTATATAAATAGTACTTAAAACAGTATAATCCTAATTCACTCCTTTACCGTTCCGCCTCCATTCTCTTCTCCACCCCTCTCCGAATCGATTCTCTTCTCCACTCCTCTCCAAATCGGTTACGGTAAAGATTCTCCACCTCCAAAGTTCACTCCTTTACTGTCGCCATCTCTTCTCCACTCTGTCGCCCATCTCTTCTCCATCCCGTCGCCTCCGCCCTCCAGCCGTGCTCCAGAGTCTTTTGCCCGTCGGCTCCTCTCCACGTCAGCGCCCTTCCACCCGACGACTCGTCGCCTTCCAGGAATCCAGCAGTCGCCTCCTCCCTCGGCCAGCCACGCTGCTCAAGAAGAAGGTAAAATCTCCTACTCATTTGATTCCTATTTAATTTGTGTATTGCATCCAAAGTTGAGTGTAATTTTTTATTTAGTGAAATTGAGAGTTTAATTTTCTAATACAATAAAATTTGAGTGTTTAAGGCTCTGATACAGTGTATAATTTCATAGTATGTTGAATTGAGTGTTAAAATTTTTGATACAGGGTGGTTAATTTTCTACAAATTTTAATTGTTGTAATTTATGCATTGTTAGATGTTTAAATTGAGTGTTGTAATTTTTGATAATGGAGTGTTGAATTTCATATGGTGAAGATTGGAGATACCATTGTCCATTGATGTTATAATTTTCTCCAATTTATGATTTAATGTTATAATTTCTTAAATCTTTCTTCTTGTAGAGGTTGAATAATGAAACAGAAACCATTGGATTCTTCCCTTGATACTTGGAATTTTGATAAGAAAAGGCTGAGAAGGCTTTAGCTTCTATGCGAACTTGCCAAGATTAAGATAGACATTTGAAACTAAGACATTGAAGAGTGGACATATTATTAGATAGTATGAAATTTTATTTTGGTTGACATAGGTGGCATTGCC
The DNA here is from genome assembly GCF_004379255.2 of Salvia splendens. NCBI lineage: Eukaryota > Viridiplantae > Streptophyta > Magnoliopsida > Lamiales > Lamiaceae > Salvia > Salvia splendens. The sequence goes on along the minus strand of NC_056045.1, from coordinate 5,552,737 downwards.
TAGATATGTACATTTTGTTGGTAGGATGTTAATCATGTTATTATAGTTTTGTGATTTTTTTTATTATTTTGGTTTTTTGGTTTTTGGTTGATATTCATACAATTTCGATTTTTCAGTTTTTAAAGTTCGGTTTTCAGTTTCGGTTCGTTTCTGTTTTAGCCTAAATTCGATTTTTCGGGTTCGGTTCGGTTTAGGCGAAAAAATGAACCGAAACCCGAATGCACACCCCTACACCCAACCCCACTAAAACTAAAACTAAAACTAAAACTAAAACTAAAACTAAAGAACCAAGTGTGTGTGTGTGGCGAAAATCAGGAATTTGGAGTGTTGGGAGCCCCCATTTCAACATTGGCAGAGAGCTGAAGTCTATTGAGTGCTACCTCCTTCCTCCTCTATTTCCATTTATAGGAAGGAGTGCGGTATTGATCCCTAGGGCAACTGTCCTCTGAAAAGTCTGTATTGCCCTTGCTTTGGGGGATCTTTCTTGTATTTCGCTCCATCTCCCAATCGAGTGCTCCTGTTGCCGCCAATTGCTTTGTCTTGATCCATTTATGCAGCAAAACAACTCCTCTTCCTTGATCCGCCTGTCCGCCCAACTGATCAGTTAATTCTCCGAATATGGCGGACCTTTGCACACACCTGACTCACAATTGCACGTTAGAATACAACATTGGACGTAGTTTTAACACCGAACACATGCATGAAATGAGTCCTATCAGTATATTAAATAGACAGATAAAAAAGTAAGGAAAAGAGAAAAATATAGATAATAGAGTAAAAAATAAATAAAGTAAAGAACAAAATAAGAGAGAGTTAAGTTTGAGTGAGAAAATGTTAATTATTAGTATCACTATAGTCTTTATATATGGATATGACTCAACTACAATGGAACTTTCTAAAAAAAGTAACTCAACCATGAAGGACAAAGGAGTATACTACTAGTACTAGTTCTAGTTTAATTAGAAATACTTCATCCGTCTGTCATTAGGAGTCTCATTCTTTGACGGCGGATTTCAATAAATATTTAGAAAAGTGGGTGAAAATGTGAGTGGAATGAATTAGTAGAATGCGAGACCTTATTATCATTTATGGTAAAAGTAAACCGGAACTTTTATTTGCAAATGGAATAAAATAAAAGAGTGAACTACATTAAAAGTCCCTAACTTTTCGGTTTGTGACACTGCAGGTCCCTAACAAAAAAAATATTGCCAGATGACCCTAACGTTAAACATAATCACGAATCATATTTTTTTAGCCACTTTTCAGACGAAAATGCCCAAATGGGTTGAAGGGCATTTTTGGCAATCCCTAAATTCGCTGACCTATGAATTCTGTCACATTTATGTCAACAACTTCTTATGTGATATCCTAATAAGTTCTGATACTTTATATGTGATTAAAGTTTTGTCAATATTTGTACACAAAAAAAAAATCTTATATTCCTCTATTTCTAGTTAGTGGTAACAATATACTAGGTATATCATATAGGAAATTCATTGAGAAACAACAAAAATATGAAAAAATGAAGTTATTTATGAAATAAAATCTAAATCAATAATACACAAAATAAAAAATATTTCATATTTAATTAAATGATACAATATTATTTTCTTGAACCACTGACATTTAAAATATTTTTTCATTATATATCATCGAACTAATTTGTTAATGTAAGCCTAACTTTAATACGATTTTATATTTATTAATATTTTATTAAGAATTATAATTTAGCTCAAACTGAAATTTTTAACATCATATGAATATTCAATGTTTATATATAAATTTGCATAGTTTCTTGTCATTCATGATAAAATTGAAACATGAGTAATATTTTGAAAGTATTCAAGCAAGTGACATTTGCTATTTAATCCTTGTAGATTTTTTTTATTAATAATAGTATCTGAAATTAAGACAATGTAAATTTCTAAATTAATACTGCGAAATTGGGATACTATCATAATAAATAAAATCGATCGATAAATCAAGGTAAATAAATAAATAAATATTAGTGAAAATAGAAAACATCGAAAAATACCTGAAAGTGAGTTTTATAAGGAAGAAAGGGTCTCATTTTATTATTTTCATATTAATTAATGCAGATAATGATAAATATGTATATTATAAAAAAATTAGAAAGTGTAAATAATGACAAAATTTTAATTACGTATAAAGTACTAGAATTTATTAGAAAATTACATAGAATTTATTAGAAAATTACATAATAAGTTGCTGATAAAAATGTGGCAGAAATCGCTTGTCAACAATATAATGGAGTGACAAAAATGCCCTTTTAGGGCCTAAGGGTATTTTGGTCCGAAAAAATATGATTCGTGATTATATTTAACGTTAGGGTCTTCTGGCGTTTTTTTTTTTTGTTAGGGACCTGCAGTGTTACAAACCGAAAAGTTACGGACTTTTGAGGTAGTTCACTCAAAATAAAAAACTCCAGAGGGAGTAATGAATAACAAAATTTTAAAAAACTCTAGAGGGAGTAATGAGTAACAAAATTTTAAAATTATAATATTTTATTGGTCATGTCACATGGCCATCCTTTATGTTAAATTGTTTTACACGGCCATTTCATTAATTTTGTGGTATGAAAGATCATACTTTTCTTAGTACAGGAATTGATGTGAGATATTTTCCCCCCAATTGTAAATATTGTTCTAATAAAAAATTAGTGTAAAAGCGACCGAAATAAAGCGGTGGGAAAAAATAGTGAATTAATTTATTGATTTGAAATGGATGTGGGCCGAAAAAGCAGTCGCTGATGGCATCATTAACTTCGGCCGGTTTCATGCCCAAATCCCCCCACGTCATTATTCTCCTAAATTTGAATCTTAGACCCCAACTACTCTAACCCTACAGGCCACAACCCTTAGTCGCAACTAATAATTGACACTATTCACAACTTCAATCTATTTGACTCGTAAATGCAATACGTTGAACAATTCAAACCGGAAAAAAAAATTATTTATTCAAAAAAAGAAATTACAAATCCTAGAAAAAAAATACAAATGCAAAAAAACTAAAAATTAAAACATAAAAAATGCAAAAAAACTAAAAATTATAACATAAAAATGCAAAAAAATTAAAAATTAGAAAATTGGATCCGCCGCCCCTCTTCTTCATCCCCCTCCCTCTTCTTCCTCTTCCAAATGCAAAAGAAATCAGAAAATTGGGCTCCGTCACCCATCTCACTCTCCCTCTTCTTCCTCTTCCTCCCTCTTCTTCCTCTTCCAATTTTTGGCAAAAATTGCAGCTCCGTCATGCCCCCGAACCATCCAACGCGAGCCCGGACGGGACCCCGGGACCGTCCCCAGGCCGCAACTGCAGCCCCGAGACAGGCCCAGCCCTCAAATCCTCCCCCTCCAACGCGCGTCTCGGGCCGAGACTCGCGATTTGTGGCCCGACCCCTTGCGTTAATGATGCTCTGATATTCACACCATTGCCGCCAAAACTGACACACTCCATACATTCAAAGCCACGTGCACTAATCACTTGCCACGTCATCCTTTTCGATGGTTCATATTTTATTATTGATATATAGTACTTCCTCCATCCAAGATATTGGACTATTTTTTTGGCACATAAATTTAGGAGGAGTTGTTTAGTGGTGTAAATGAAGTTGTTAATAAATTAGATTAAGTGATGTGATGTATTTTTATTTTTAAATTTAAAATAAATGAAATAATTATTTTTTAAACATTAAATTAATTAACATTATTTTAATGATATTGGACTATTTTTTTGGCACATAAATTTAGGAGGGATTGTTTAGTGGTGTAAATGAAGTTGTTAATAAATTAGATTAAGTGATGTGATGTATTTTTTATTTTTAAATTTAAAATAAATGAAATAATTATTTTTTAAACATTAAATTAATTAACATTATTTTAATGCTAATTGTAATAAAGGTGTTAATTAAACTGTAGCCAAATCATACTTAAATTTTCTAATTTTTTTATCATAAATAGAAATAGTTCAAATGTGTTGAGACATCCAAAATAAATTAAGAATCTAAGTCAATAATCAATTAATGTTTGTATTGAAAACTAATCTAATGGTAAATGGATAATGCCACGTGTGCCATCGACAATACTCCATAGCAGAAAATTCCGACAGCCACACTTGCAGTTGCCTCTTGGGGTGTTGGGACCGCCGCACCTGCTGCCAAACGGTCCCCGATTTTGGAACGACCTCATACAAATTTACTTTAATTTTATTTACTAGTACTAAATAGTTATATACTTATATCTAATGGCAAAATAATTCGTAATATTTCATTTATTTGTAGTTGTAAGCGATAAAAGTCTTGAGCTAGCACTAGTATATGAATAGAGAATGATGCTTTTTTTAGCACCACATATATCACCTTATAAACATGATATAAATAAAATTTTAGAGACTATTCACGTTGACATTAATACATCGATCGATCATCACACTCCACCAAACACTATTTTCATAAGATAAAACACGTTGATCTTGATATATCAAATCTAAAAAACGGTGAACACTATTTTCATAAGATAAAACACGTTGATCTTGATATATCGAATCTAAAAAACGGTGAAACACGTCGATAACCCTTTAACCTCATGATTACTAGAAGAATTAAGTGGCCACGCCTCGAATATCTCATAATAGATATATTATTCACAAAAGTTTGATTCTATGCTTAATTCTCCAAAGAGAAAATCACATAGTAGAAAGTAAGAGCATATCTATTCTTAGCCCAATTTATTTATATTTATTTTGTACCACACATTATGTATATTGAAACAAATAAATATGAATGTTTTATTGGGATGCACCGAACCTCTGCATAATTAATTAATTAATTAGAGTAATTAATTAGGAATTGAAATGAATTAGGAATTAATTACTACTCTTTGAGGCGAGTGAAGGGTCGCCTACACAACTGATTCTGTCTCCCTACTCTCTCTCTCTCTCTCTCCCTCCATTTTTCTGCAAATATTCTTCCTCCTCAGATATTGGAGAAGACTCTGTTTTACAGCGCATACGCATACGCATACGCATACGCACTCGCATTTTCCCTCCCTACTTTTCTCCACTTCAATTCTCTTCCTTTTCTCAAGGAAAATTTCCTCAAAATGCTCCACAGATTTGAAGAAATGGATGACGAGTTTGCCAGGCTTCTCCGTAGGATCAATCCACCCAGGTTTGCTCTTTTATAATATTACTAGGGCTTTTTTCTAGTTTGATTGTATCCGATTCTATGCTGGATTTTTTTTGATTTCCTGTGAATTATTCGTATTTCCTTTTTTTTGGCGTTGGAACTGCTTTGTTTTGGTTTTTGCTCTTGGTAAATATAGATGATTTTCAATTGCGGTGAAGAGCTTGATTAAACTAGATGAATCGTGTTCCGTTAGTAATTAGGTTATCACTGAGAAATTTAGGGCTAGGTATCTAGTAATAGTGTTAAGATGCTACTAGCATCACACACATACATATTGAGTTCCATATTGTGTCAAAATATGGATGCTGTTGAGTTATGTTTTTCGGCTTGCTGTTATTTTAGAGAAATTCATATTTGTATGAGGACTTAGTTATTGATTTTTATTGCAGGGTTGTGATAGACAATGATGCTTGTGAGGATGCAACTATAATACAGGCATGCTTCGTCCCTTGCCCCATAGAAATTTAGAGTTTTTTTATGCTTTTGAGTTTTACTAATGTTTGTTTTCATTATAGTAATCTCTTCTAAAAAATCTTATTGGTAGATGGTTTTAATTTGTCTAGGTTGACAGTGTCAATAAGCATGGAATCCTCCTTCAGGTGGTCCAAATTCTCACAGATTTGGATCTTGTGATTAAGAAGGCATACATTTCATCTGATGGAGGATGGTTCATGGATGGTAAGCTTCATACACTGATTTTCGGAAGTTGGGGAGGGGGAACATGGGTGATGAAGTAATAGTGTAATACTTGACTTAAGTTTCTAATATTTCTTCATGTCAACAATATATCTAACCCAATATCATACAGTGTTCAACGTGATTGACCGCAAGGGGAACAAAATTAGAGATCAAGAGATCATCAGCTACATCCAAGAGGTTTATATCTCCATTTTTCTTTCTTAATGACTGAAACGTGAACCACTTTGCAGTATATCATTTCTTCAAATAAAATGCTTGAATTTTTATTATGTTGGACATGCATTGGTTGCAATTAGACCTTAGAAATGTTAAAGCATTTTACATTTTCTGCATCGACTGGGATAAATTAGATCTACCTTATCATTCTTTATATGAAGAAAAAAGAATGCCGGGCTATGCCTAAGCACATGGAATATATTTGAGGAACATGCGTTAATCTAATTGGATATAGGATGTTTTATTTTTTTGTGAGCACATATGTAGATTATGCCAAATTGCACAAGGAAGACTGCATATTATATTTCATTCGATGGGCTCTCTGTCCTCATTTATTTTCTATTTCTGATTACCACTTAACTATCTGCAGAGACTTGAAAGCAATGATGATTTAGTTGAACCTTCTTTGAAAGAACTGGTTGGATTAGTACCTTCTGAAGAGTATACATGCATTGAGCTAACAGGAAGGGACAGGCCTGGTTTATTATCTGAAGTCTGTGCTGTCCTTACTGATCTTGAGTGCAATGTGGTGAATGCCGAGATATGGACGCACAATGAGAGAGCTGCAGCTGTGGTTCTTGTCACTGATCATACCACGGGTTTTGCAATTGAAGATCCAAAGCGCATAGCAGCAATAAAGGAGCTCTTGTGCAACGTTCTCAAGGGAAATAGTGATCTAAATTCCGCAAGAATGACACTTCCACCACCTGGTGCTACCCACAGGCAAAGAAGGCTACATCAGATTATGTTTGCTGATCGAGACTATGAAAAGGCTGACAAATTGGTTGGTGGAAAAGTCCATGCCAAGACCTCCAGACCTCATGTAATTGTAACAGATTGTGCAGAAAAAGATTATACAGTCATCACGATGAGATCAAAAGATCGACCCAAGTTATTGTTTGATATTATCTGTACTCTGACTGACATGCAGTATGTCGTCTTTCATGGGGTAGTCCACACAGGACGAATGGAAGCATATCAGGTACATATGCTCAGTGCCTGCAATTTCTTGTATATGTGATTTATGCTTTCTTCATAGATTAACTGAGTGGTTGCTCAGAGCAACATGCTGAAACTAAAAGTAAATTCTTGGTGAACATAGGAATACTATATCCGGCACATGGATGGGGTCCCTATTAGTTCAGAAGCTGAACGAGACCGTGTGATGCAATGTTTGGAAGCAGCCATCGAAAGGCGAGGCACTGAGGTACAGATTTCGAGCTAGACAAAAAATTGCCCTATGAGTAAACAGGTTCTTATAATTGAGTGCATTTTTCAGGGTCTTGAGTTAGAACTATGCGCGGAAGACAGAGTTGGACTTCTCTCTGACATCACCAGGATATTTAGGGAAAATGGTCTGTGCATCAAAAGAGCAGAGATCTCAACCAGGGGCGGGAAAGCTAGGGACACATTCTATGTCACGGACGTGACTGGCAGCCCCGTAGACACTAAGACTGTGGACTCCATCTGTGAACAAATTGGTGGAGGCATTTTACATGTCAAATGGGACATAAAGTCTTCCCCAAAGCCACAACAGGGGAGCACAATTAGCTTCCTTTTAGGAAGCTTCTTCAGATCTCGAACCTTTTCTGGTTGAAGGAGGAATGTGGAAAGTAAAAATAGTGTATATAGATGTATGGCTTAATGGCGATATTCCTCAGTAGGAGAAACCACCCCATACTGTTAATAGGTCAAACAGGGTGGTGTAGTCTTGTACATGAATATGTATACTCTCTACTGAGGAAGCCAAACTCTTGTACAGTATATAGAAGAAAAATATGTCAAATAAGTATTGAAGCATATAATGTTAATGAAAATGCTTCTTGTGTATAATGTGGTGAAGTTCGATGTCTGCAAAAAACAAGTGGTTTTCTACTTACAATATACATTGCTCAACATCTGCTAAATTTTAAAACATCAATAAAGCTGAAAATTTAAATGGATGAAAACACAAGAGAAGGAAAAGAGCATTGAACAAACTTACTGCGCCAACAAATTTCTACTGAAATCTATCACAACACTAGTTTAAGGTAGATATGAAATTACAAAGATGGAAAGAAAACAAATATTGCAATAAACACTGGGAAATAAAACACGATCCATTCAAACATAAACAAAAAAAATTGCATAGAAACAAAAACAAAATTCATGTCGGATTTAACAATGGCAAAAAGTAAGATATCTTAGATTTGACACTATTAACTAATTGGCAAACAAAGACACAAGAACTGCTTAGGTCATCCTCTGAGCAGCCTCCTTGGCAAGAACCCTCTCCTTAGCCTTGGTCTTGGCCTGTGACTTTGATCCCATGACACCACCTCCCCACTTCTTCCTGGTCTCGTCGTATTTGTCGTTGAAGTTGGCCTGTAACAACAGCAGATTAAAAGAGTTAGATCTGTCATTAAACATCCAAACTGAAAGACCATATTTATGTTGGTCCAAGTACCTTGATAGCCTCAAGGATTTTGCTGAATTCCATCTTGTCCTCATTCTTTACTGAGGTCAAGCACAAAACTGAGGCAGTTTTCTTGTGGACGATCTGTGCAGAACAAAACAGTATCATATCAGGCTAAAACTAATGAAGATGAAATCCCGACTTAAGCAGGTGAAGTGCAACTTACGCTTCCCAATCTAGCTTTGCCCTTGACAATGCAGTACGGGATCTCCATCTTCCTGCACAAAGCAGGGAGCCACACAACCAACTCAATGGGATCAACATCATGAGCAATCACAACCAACTGAGCCTTGTTCTGTACACAAAGAACCCACAAAATCAGTAAAAAAATACAACACCAGTGAAATTAAGACGGCAAATGGGAACAGGAAGAAAGCAAAACCTGCTCAATCAGGTAAGTCACATGGTTCAGACCATACTTGACCACAATTGGCTTCTTGGTCTCAGGGGTTTTGCCCTCAGCCTCAGCTTGAGCTCTCTTCAAAAGCCTGTCTTTCTTTTGTGCTCTATCCTCAGGCCTGTACTTGAGAAGTATCTTGAAGAGGCTAGTTGCTAATACAAACATTAAAATCAATATACAATGTCAGTCTAAAGCAGTAAAGCATAAGATAAACTAATTTTAAATTGTTATGCAGTTTCTTGTCAAAAAATTTTGCAGACATACAGAGACAAACCACATAAAGTTTAGAGCAAACCTAATATAATTTGAAACGCTGGATTAGAAAATCACATATCCTAGTAGTATTTGATAATGTGGGACTAGAAACCTCATAAAACAGGTAACAGCTTCTCAACAAAGCATAATAGATAGACATTACTCTATTAAATTGAGATATATGGCATACTAGAAAAATTAAAATTCACTAGAGTAAACAAAAAAACTCATTCAAACGAGTAGCTATCCAGTCCTAGATAAAACAAAACTAAAACTAAAATATATCTTAAAGCACAAAAATCAGAAAGGGTCATTACCCAAATTCTTGTCAAGCGTTTTAGAGAACTGATGAATCGGCGGCGGCACCTTCAAGCGCTGCTTCAAGATCATCTTTTTGCGCTGAATCCGCACGACTTGGGGCCATCTCACGAACCTGTGAAGGTCCTTCTTAGGCGGGAGGGCGCCACCGATTCCGAACTGCTTCGGCCTCTTCTCGAATAGTGGGTTGACAACTTTCTCCACCTTTTTCTTGGCGGCGACCGGCTTCACACCCTTCTTTGGAGCCTGAAATTGAACATAATTAGATATGAACGGAGGAGGTGAGAAGATCACGGCGACAGATAAATCGATTTTTTTACCATTTTCTTCAGCTGCTTGAACGAAAGAGTGAGCCAAACCCTAAATTCTATAATGCGGAGACGACCGTATTTGAGAGAGTTCATAACTTATAATCAACGGAAATTGGCCCAAAACCAAAATTAGGCCCAAAACCAAAATTGGGCCCAAACGTTTTAACTCAAATGTGTTAAAAGATCATTTCCTAACCATGTATCAGTAGAAAATTTCTTCAATTATATCACATGTTCAGACTATTTTTGTATTTTTTTTATAAACCAACACCAAATATAGAGCTACTTCAAATATATTTATGAGATATATACTAAAAAAAGATGTAAAATGTGAGTTTGGTGTGACATATACTCAAAAATTAATTTAAATTTATCGTAAATGATTGGAGATGCGGCATGCACACGGTTCAAAAACCGCCGGTTTCGATTCGGAACCGGCGGTTCACGGTTCAAGATTTCCTTGAACCTGAACCGGCCCACCAAGGTCCTCAGCGGTTCCGGTTCAAAAAACCGGCGGTTCGTAAATTTTTTTCTTCTTCTTGTTTTCGTGTTTATTTCAACGAGACTACAAGTCACAACTTATAAGTTACAATTTACACTTAATGTTGGACTTGAGGCTTTGGGTTGAAAAGAGAGTGTATTGGATGATTCCCTTTTATAGTTACATGTTCTTGGATGTGTTGCTCTTTCTTTCAATGTGGGATAAAACTCCTTATTTATAACTACATGATACATCTCCATCATCTTTGTTTATATTAGTTTATATCTTGACTATCTTCTATTATTATAACTTAACAACAAATATAATTACATAAAGTATTATTCTTTAATTCTTTATCATTATCGATTTGTTTGTGTATAAGTTTATGTGTATGTTAACTAATAAATACCATTATACACATTAAGAGAATAATTATTATACAAATTGTATCAATCTAGCGATAACTATAATATTTATAATTATTTATCTATATACAAATCATATTACTCAATAAGTGTTTATTCTTATCTATCAAGAATATATTCACAAATAATAATTTTATTTATATTAATTATACTACATCTATTAGAATAACAACTATTATACAAAATCATACTATTAGTCTACTACTAATATATAAATATATAAACTATATTATACCACTAAACAAATCATTCTTTAGTTATCTATTTTTATCATTATTATACCAATTATATTAATTGTTGTTTTTTCACATTTTAATCAATATATTGAGAAAAATTAGCAACATGCTTACATTTAAATCCAATTATTTGAACACGTCCACATTCTATAAATATACAAATGATTAGCAACATGCAACATTCAAATTTAATTAAACTATTCTAGTTGATGCTATTATTATCTATAAATTTGTCTTAGAAAAAGAATCATAACAAAAATAAAGATAAAGTTAGTGAATAATAAAATGTAGTAAAAAATAAAGAAAACTAGAAAACATAAAAAAGTTTTATATCCCACATTGGAAAAAGATGAATGAATGATCTAAACATGTAGTTAAAAGAAACTTCAACATATTTTGTCCCACATTGACAGTGAAACAAAAAATATTCAAGGATGTCTCTATAAAAGAGAAACAACCTAGAATGGTTTCATAAATTCGCAAGTCCATCAAATATATATGGGCTATTATGAATTTCTTGTATTCATTTATTTGTAAAAAATGTTTTTAAATATAAAAATCAATTATTATAAATATATATTTTTTAAATTTCAGTTGAACTGCCGGTTTAACCGTTGAACCGGCGGTTCCGGTTTCGCATTTCGTTGAACCGCCGAACCGTTCGGCGGTTCGGAACCGCCGCGCCGATTCTGATTCTGGTTTATGAACCGGCGGTTCCGAACTGGCGGTTAACCGCCGGTCCGGTTCGGTTTGTGCATGCCAAGGAGATGCCTAAGAGCATTAGCAATGGGGCGCCCTAAGGCGCGCCCTATGCATTTTCTTTTATTTGAATATTTAAATAACTAAAAAAATTGGGGAAAAACTTCATTTCATTTATAAAAATTAATATATTACAATACGAATTAAAAAAATACGCAAACTCAGCGACGACGGTTACGGGCACACACTTCTTCAATCATGTCGTTCATGAGCTGGGCATGGTCTTGTTGGTTGCGCATTGAGGCCTGTCTAGATAGAACCTCATTGAAGCCCGTCGGTAATCCTCTAGAGGGGGCTCGGTCGTCGTGCTGGACGAGCTAGATGCACCTTCATCGTCGTTCCAGTCGGTGATGGTCCCACCTTCATGCTCGACTATCATGTTGTGCATGATTATGCACGCATACATGACATCGGCGATGACTTCCTTGAACCAGAGACGAGCCGGCCCTTTCACAATTGCCCACCGTGCTTGGAGCACACCAAATGCCCGCTCGACATCCTTCTGCGCCGCCTCCTGCTTTTGCACAAATAAAACCCTCTTCTCACCAATTGGGCAGCTGATCGTCTTCACAAAAACAGGCCACCGTGGGTATATTCCATCGGCCAAGTAGTACCCCATGTGGTATTGGCGCCTGTTGGCAGTGAACTCGATGGTCGGGCCGTTGCCATTGCATTGCTTGGTGAAGAGGGTGGATGAGTTGAGGACATTAATGTCATTGTTCGACCCGGCCACGCCGAAGTAAGCATGTCAAATCTAGAGCCGATGGTCAGTGACGGCTTCGAGGATCATCGTCGGGTGGCTGCCCTTGTATCCATTAGTGAATTTACCTCTCCACGCCGTCAGATAATTCTTCCACTCCCAGTGCATACAGTTGATGCTCCCTAGCATCCCAGGAAAGTCGTGCGTCGTCTCGTGCATCTTCATCAGGCCCTGGCAATCAACGGCAGCCGTCCTGCACAAATGTGTGTCGTCGTAGGCCTCCACAACTCCTCTACAAAATCTCTTCAGGTACTCCCGGCCTGTTGTCTCCCTGACGTGGAGGTACTCGTCGAAAATATCCGCCGTGGTGCCGTAGGCCAACTGACGGAGTGCAGCCGTGCACTTTTGCAAAGGTGTAAGGCCGGGTCTGCTGACGCCATCTTCCCGATACGTCATGTATTCATCACGTGACGATAAAGTCTGGACAATGCTGAGAAAAAGGTAACGGGGCATTCTAAACCGGCGGCGGAAAAAGGTCGATCCCCACCGTGGTTGCTCGGCAAAATAGTCTGCAATCAGACGTTGGTGAGATGCTGCGTGGTCGCGTCGGACAACCGTCCGACGTCGAATATGCCTGTGGATCTGTTCCGCCGCCTCCTCGCGCTGCATTTCGACTAAGCATTCCACCATGGCCTCTTCAACGGCTACATCTAAGGCTTTCGAGGTCAGACTACCTGACTCCGAGGAACTAGAACTAGTGTCGTCGTCGTGGTTCATTTTGGTATGTGAGAGAGGTAGAAATGTGAGAGATGAGAGAAATGAGAGATGCGAGATGTTCGTATGAACAAGTGAATGAGAAACGAGGTTTAAATAGACAAAATTCGAAAAAAAAAATTAAAAACACGTGCCATCGTCCCGCGCCCATCGTCCGACGGGCCCACAATGGTGCCCGATGGCACGGACAATAGACCATCGTCCGCACTTCTTCCGCGCCCGAACTTTAGGGCGTGGGCATAGGGCGCGCCCTATGGCGAGCACCCACAATGGAGGCATCGTCCGCGCCCGAGGATGATGGCACGCATAGGGCGTGCCATCGGACGCCTCATTGTGGGTGCCCTAAGTATAGGAAGAAGGTCAATAAAACGGCTTACGAAGACAACTAGAATGTGTTTATGAATTTCACCCTTCATGAATAGGAGTCTAATTTCTTTCAGCCACGTATTTTTAGAAATGTTTTAAAAAGTGGGTGGAAAAAGTTAGTGGTATATGATCTCACTTGTATATATTACTTGTAAGTGGGGTGTGCATTCGGGTTTTGGTTCGGTTTTTACCTAAACCGAACCGAACCCGAAAAACTAAATTTTGCCTAAAACTAAAACCGAACCGAAACCGAAAATTGAAAAACCGAAAACCGAACTTAAAAACCCGAATTAAACCGAAAACCGAAATTATATAAAAACTGAAAAACCTTAAACCGAAAACTCGAATTAAAAAACCAAAAATCTGGAGAGAGAAAAAACAGTCCAGAAACTTAGAAATTTTCAACCTACAAAATATAACATGATAAAAATGATAATATCCCTAATCCATCGAAGGCATTAACCAACAAATACAAATATGCAATCAACATTCCACAATAAAAACATCAACCAAAATGTCTTCAATAGTTTCAACACATTACATCAAAATAAATACAAAATGAAGTTCCATGACAAGTCTTCAATATTGTCCAAGTGCAAGCAAATTTCAACAAATAATGGAGATTGATTAATTTGTTGAATCTTGAGTAGACATCAATGCAATACCTACACAAAAAAGAGTTATATAAGTACTATTAATGAAATAATCAATAACAAAAAACTTAAATGTATAAAACTACCTTCTTCTGTCTTTTGGACATCTTCAAGAATTTCTTCAACACTAAATTTGGAAGATTTGCGAAGCCAATTTTGACCACAAACAAGATACTCGACAACTTTAGGACTTAAAGAGCTCCTAAATGGATCAAGAACTCGGCCACCAGTGCTAAAAGCGGACTCAGATGCTACAGTGGAGATATGAACTGCTAGAATATCACGGGCAAATTGGGAGAGTACAGGATATTTATATTCATTATTTTCCACCAATCCAAAAGGTCAAATTTTGGCCCACCACTCTCAATATCCTCATTAAGATATTTATGTACATCATTGACTTCATCATACCTTTGGTGAAAAGTCTCATACAAGGGACCCACCATTTTCATTGCATTCTTCAATACATCATTATCATTAGGTGTAGCATTCAATTTCAACTCTGCATGTCCTACATTTTGTTGGACAATTGGCTGTTTGTAATCACCACACATGTTAACTAATTCAGCCTCAGCTTCATTTCCAAATGAGTTAGCCAACTCCTCAGCGTACATATGTGCCAACACAAGTTTCACCAACTTCAACTTGTATCGAGGATCAACAACAACAACCATGATAATGAGCTTATTCATCTTCCTAAGATTCCCCCAATACTTGTCAAATTTTTCTTTCATTTTCTTTGCCATGATACTCAATTCGAAATCATCACCCTCGATGAAAGCCTTCAACAATGCATGCACTTTGTAAATCTCATGAAGAAATAAATTAGAGGTAACATATAAAGATCCAAAAATCCTATTAGTTGCCTCATAAAAAATCCTCAAGAAATTCAACATTAATTTTGCTTTCCTCCAATCTTCCTCTTTTGGCACCCCGTGAACTCTATCTCCATCCACATCCTCATCCTCATCCTCATCATCATCATCATCAACTTCAAGATCCTTATGCCTTACTTCAAGATCCTTTTTATATGATGAGTCTATCAACTCATACCTATAGAAAGCTTTCTCAAAAGTTGTCGCAGCTTCCAACATGAAGAATGTTGAGTTCCATCGAGTTGCAACATCTAAGCACAACATGTTGTTACTAGATATTTTTTCTAGTTCACAACACTCCTTAAATTTGCCCAGCCTTGTAGATGAGTGCCTAATAAACCGAATTGCATTTCTGATTTTCTTCACCGAAGGTCCAATCTCTTTCAAGCCTTTTTGCACCACTAAATTGAATATATGAGCAATGCACCTCATATGCACATAGTCACAATTTCCTACACTTTCCCCCCATTGCCTAATAGTTTTGTTCAAATAAACCAATGCAGTATTATTCGAAGAAGTATTATCAACAGTAATCGTGAACACCCTATTGATTCCCCAATCATGCAAGCACTTCTCAATTTCCAAACCAGTATCTATACCTTCATGACTAGAAATTGGACAAAAATTAATAATTTTTTTATTCAATTTCCAATCATTATCAATATAGTGAGCAGTCAAACACATGTAGTTCACCTTTTGACAAGAAGTCCATGCATTTGTGGTAAGACACACTCTTTGGTTGGCCGATTTAAGCAATGTCATGAGCAATTTCTTTTCATCTGCATAGAACTTAAAACAATCACGTGAAACTGACCATCTAGATGGAATCTTAAACTGAGGACATGACTTCAAACAAAAGTATTTAAAACCCTCCAATTCAACAAACTTAAAAGGCAACTCATCCACAATGATCATATAAGCTAAAGCTTTCCTAACCTCTTCTTGCTCAAAATTCCAACTACAAAGTGATGAGCTTTGACCAGATTGTAACACCAACTGTGTTTGCCTAGGACATGTAGTTGAAATTTTATTGCATTTACTCAAATGTGCTTTAAGTGAAGAAGTGTCATTCTTAGATTCTCCACACAATGTTTTGGCACAATGCACACACTTAGCTCTCTGTTTCTTATTGTTATCTAAGAACGGAGTAAAATGGTCCCAAACCTCTGATCTTTTCTCCATAGTTTTCCTCTTTTTTGCCTCTCCTTTGTCTTGAGGATCCTCAGATGGAGTATCTTCAGTTGCATTATTTTCGATGGTATCTCCAACCGCTTCACTTTCATCACACAACATCTATAATAAGAAATTTTCAGAGATACGTAGCAATCAATTTGCAACTTAACAATACATAAATTACATCAAAATTAACGAATAACTTACATTACAACTTGTTGCTGAATAATCTATGTTGTAGAGTGGAGAAAAACTGTCTGCCTTTTACTTACTAAATCTGAAATCTGCAAGTACGAAAGAATTAAAGAAACATGTCAAAATTAGCATAGCAGTATAAGAAATCTGCCAATCTGGAAAAAAATTCATTGATAGATGTTGTGTTATTTCTTCAAACGCTTACGGCTTACACGAATTAAACAAGATTGGGTAAAATCATGTAACTGAATAATACCTTTAGACAAAAAAAAAAATCATACTCCACTTGAAGGTGGGTTTAGGGATGCAATTGAAGGTGTAAGTAGAGATTTACCTGGAGTCGGAGCTGTGAAGAGTGGAGACAACGGTGTGAAGGGCCGACAGGAGCTGGCGAGGGGTGACGGGGCGAGGGGTGACAGGCGACGGGGCGAGGGCCGACAGGAGCTGGCGAGGGGCGAGGGGCGAGGGGCGACGAGGCGAGGGCCGACAGGCGACGGCTGGAGGGGCGACCGGCGACGGAGGATGATGGAGTTGGTGGTGGATTGGTGGAGGGATTTAGGGTTAGAGGGAGATGAGAGTTGGACGATGGATTGTCGGCGGATTACTCAATTAGGGGTGTATTCCGTGAGTTTCCAATTACTCAATTAGGGCATTTACTTTTAGTTTTTTAGTTATAATTAAATAATAGTAATATATATATATATATAGTATAAATAATTAAATAAATTCGGTTATTCGGTTTTTTGGTTTTTTTCTTCACCCGAACCGAACCAAACCGAAAAACTGAAATTTTTGTATTTTCAAAACCGAACCGAACCGAAAAACCGAAATAACCGAACTGAATTTCAAAATTTTGGTTTGGTTTGGTTCGGATATTCGGTTTTCGATTTTTTTGCTCACCCCTACTTGTAAGTGAAATTGAGACATATTGTCATTTATAGTAAAAATGAATCGCTACAATCCGCGGATGGACGGAAATAAAAATGGGACTCCTAATTGCAAACGGATGGAGTATTTATTAAAATTGAGAAAATATTTTTTTTGTATTCAGTGCTAGTGAATTTTAAAAAAATAAATTGAATATCTATCTAAAAATAATTGACGTTAAATACTTCCTCCGTCCCAACTCCCTATGTAGTTGAAGAAGCATTGATTGGGCATGGGAGTTAACAAGATTTATGTGGTAAAGGTTAAAGTGAGAGAGGAGCTAAAGTAAGAGAGATGAAGAGATGATAAATATGACGAAAGATAGAATTTTTACTAAAAAAGAAAATGACTAAACTACTTTGGGATAACCCAAAGAGGAATACGACTCAATTACCATGGAACAAAGGATGTATAAAATAAATAAATTAATAATTCAATTGTATTTGAAAATATTGCCAATCAAATCTCTATAAGATGAGAAAAGAAGAATTGTATTCACCTATAAGTTTTTAGATGAAACGTTTAAAACGCTTAATCACATGCTGCAAACTACGAACCCAGGTGGAGTCGACCGACCCAACTATTGGTCTATGAGATCCACCGGAAAGCTACATAATTTTAAACTTCACCTCTAACCCCACCAAGATTGGAGAAATATAAGGAATAGAGAACTAGCAATTTTGTGGATTACTAAAATTTGGGAAGAAAGTTATACTCCATTCGTCCTATAAAAGTATGCACTTTCTAATTTTGGAAACTATTTTCACTCTATTGAGGTGACACGCATTCTGCACTAACAATACTTTAATTATATTTTCTTTTGATCACTCTTACTTTAACAATTGTGCATTAAAATCTGTGTCTGACCCAAAGTGCATACTCTTGTAGGACGGGGGTACAACACAAGAAGCAAATAGAGCATATAATGTAGAAATTTTGTACAATTTGCTGAAAATAAATCACGAAGAAGAAGATGCGGGTTCTTTTTGTGATATTAACCTAAAAACATCTCCAACCATTCACACTAAACTCCCTATGTAGTTGAAGAAGCATTGATTGGGCATGGGAGTTAACAAGATTTATGTGGTAAAGGTTAAAGTGAGAGAGGAGCTAAAGTAAGAGAGATGAAGAGATGATAAATATGACGAAAGATAGAATTTTTACTAAAAAAGAAAATGACTAAACTACTTTGGGATAACCCAAAGAGGAATACGACTCAATTACCATGGAACAAAGGATGTATAAAATAAATAAATTAATAATTCAATTGTATTTGAAAATATTGCCAATCAAATCTCTATAAGATGAGAAAAGAAGAATTGTAATCACCTATAAGTTTTTAGATGAAACGTTTAAAACGCTTAATCACATGCTGCAAACTACGAACCCAGGTGGAGTCGACCGACCCAACTATTGGTCTATGAGATCCACCGGAAAGCTACATAATTTTAAACTTCACCTCTAACCCCACCAAGATTGGAGAAATATAAGGAATAGAGAACTAGCAATTTTGTGGATTACTAAAATTTGGGAAGAAAGTTATACTCCATTCGTCCTATAAAAGTATGCACTTTCTAATTTTGGAAACTATTTTCACTCTATTGAGGTGACACGCATTCTGCACTAACAATACTTTAATTATATTTTCTTTTGATCACTCTTACTTTAACAATTGTGCATTAAAATCTGTGTCTGACCCAAAGTGCATACTCTTGTAGGACGGGGGTACAACACAAGAAGCAAATAGAGCATATAATGTAGAAATTTTGTACAATTTGCTGAAAATAAATCACGAAGAAGAAGATGCGGGTTCTTTTTGTGATATTAACCTAAAAACATCTCCAACCATTCACACTAAACTCCCTATGTAGTTGAAGAAGCATTGATTGGGCATGGGAGTTAACAAGATTTATGTGGTAAAGGTTAAAGTGAGAGAGGAGCTAAAGTAAGAGAGATGAAGAGATGATAAATATGACGAAAGATAGAATTTTTACTAAAAAAGAAAATGACTAAACTACTTTGGGATAACCCAAAGAGGAATACGACTCAATTACCATGGAACAAAGGATGTATAAAATAAATAAATTAATAATTCAATTGTATTTGAAAATATTGCCAATCAAATCTCTATAAGATGAGAAAAGAAGAATTGTATTCACCTATAAGTTTTTAGATGAAACGTTTAAAACGCTTAATCACATGCTGCAAACTACGAACCCAGGTGGAGTCGACCGACCCAACTATTGGTCTATGAGATCCACCGGAAAGCTACATAATTTTAAACTTCACCTCTAACCCCACCAAGATTGGAGAAATATAAGGAATAGAGAACTAGCAATTTTGTGGATTACTAAAATTTGGGAAGAAAGTTATACTCCATTCGTCCTATAAAAGTATGCACTTTCTAATTTTGGAAACTATTTTCACTCTATTGAGGTGACACGCATTCTGCACTAACAATACTTTAATTATATTTTCTTTTGATCACTCTTACTTTAACAATTGTGCATTAAAATCTGTGTCTGACCCAAAGTGCATACTCTTGTAGGACGGGGGTACAACACAAGAAGCAAATAGAGCATATAATGTAGAAATTTTGTACAATTTGCTGAAAATAAATCACGAAGAAGAAGATGCGGGTTCTTTTTGTGATATTAACCTAAAAACATCTCCAACCATTCACACTAAACTCCCTATGTAGTTGAAGAAGCATTGATTGGGCATGGGAGTTAACAAGATTTATGTGGTAAAGGTTAAAGTGAGAGAGGAGCTAAAGTAAGAGAGATGAAGAGATGATAAATATGACGAAAGATAGAATTTTTACTAAAAAAGAAAATGACTAAACTACTTTGGGATAACCCAAAGAGGAATACGACTCAATTACCATGGAACAAAGGATGTATAAAATAAATAAATTAATAATTCAATTGTATTTGAAAATATTGCCAATCAAATCTCTATAAGATGAGAAAAGAAGAATTGTATTCACCTATAAGTTTTTAGATGAAACGTTTAAAACGCTTAATCACATGCTGCAAACTACGAACCCAGGTGGAGTCGACCGACCCAACTATTGGTCTATGAGATCCACCGGAAAGCTACATAATTTTAAACTTCACCTCTAACCCCACCAAGATTGGAGAAATATAAGGAATAGAGAACTAGCAATTTTGTGGATTACTAAAATTTGGGAAGAAAGTTATACTCCATTCGTCCTATAAAAGTATGCACTTTCTAATTTTGGAAACTATTTTCACTCTATTGAGGTGACACACATTCTGCACTAACAATACTTTAATTATATTTTCTTTTGATCACTCTTACTTTAACAATTGTGCATTAAAATCTGTGTCTGACCCAAAGTGCATACTCTTGTAGGACGGGGGTACAACACAAGAAGCAAATAGAGCATATAATGTAGAAATTTTGTACAATTTGCTGAAAATAAATCACGAAGAAGAAGATGCGGGTTCTTTTTGTGATATTAACCTAAAAACATCTCCAACCATTCACACTAAACTCAAACACATTTTAGTGTAAATGTCATATCAAATACTCCCTTCGTCCACGAATTAGGAGTATCGTTTTTTCATTTAGTCCGTTCGTGAATTGTAGTCCCGGTTCATTATTACTATAAATAGTAATAGGTCTCACATTTCACTAACTAATTTCACTCTCATTTCATTTAAAACTAATATATACAAGTTGGATCCATATTCCACCAACTTTTTTCCACCCACTTTTCTTAAAACCCGTGCCGCCAAGGAATGAGACTCCTAATGGCGAACGGATGGATTAGTTAGTTAAATGTTTCTCTTTTATCTTAGCTTTATTTCCTTCATTTCTCTTGCTTTTGTCAACCACTTCCTCATTCAGCCATTTATAGTCACATTTTGACTCGTCACAGGTCATAAGAAACCATTTGACTTTAAATCGCAGCCAGGGGGAGTACTATAACTTCGTCTTTCGCCTTTCATCTTCATTTTGCTTGTGATCATAACAATTAACAATGCCCTTCTCACTTCCATGTCTGCAACCCAAACCCTAATTTTTTTGACTACGGACAATTCGGGTTATAATTGTTTTTTGTTTTCTTTTCAAATTGAACCCTAAACTTTTAGGTTACAGAATAACACATCAGCTCAATCAGAGTTCAAGACAATTTAGAATTCTTTTAGCTAAGCAATATTTTTATTGATGATTGTATATCTATAATAAATAATTGAGTGTTATTTCAACTCTAAACTAATAAATGTACCTCGACATATAGGGGTGAGCAAAAAAACCGGAAACTGAATATCCGAACCGAAATTTTGAAAATCGGTTCGGTTTGGTTCGATTTTGAAAATACAAAAATTTCGGTTTTTCGGTTCAGTTCGCGAAGAAAAAACCGAAAAACCGAATTATATATATATATATATATTCTATTAATTTAATATATTATATTATATATATATATATATTCTTTTAATATATTCTACTATATAATACATATTATATGTATTATTAATTTTATACTCCCTCCGTCCCGCACTACTCGCACGTTTCCTTTTGGGCACGGAGATTAAGGAATGAGTGATAGACAAAGTCAACAATTACGGCTGTAGGTATAAATTGTTACTAAAAATGGAAAGAGTGCAAATAACTTGAGACGCCTAGAAAGGAAATAAGTGCAAGTAGTGCGGGACGGAAGGAGTATTATATATAAATATTGTATTAGTATAGATAAAAAAAATAAATTACACACACACACACACACACATATATATATTAATATTAATATTATATTTATTTTTTCGGGTTTTTCGGTTTTTTAAGTTCGGTTTTCGATTTTTCAGGTTCGGTTCGGTTTGGATTTTGAACTAAATTCAGTTTTTCGGTTGTGGTTCGATACCCAAATGCACACCCCTACTGATATAGTTGATACTGAATTCAAGTTAGGGCACAAACAGTAGAACCTTCATTCGTCACTCTGGATGAATACATCGAGCACTACACTAACACTAACACCGCCCCAAGATAAATCAAACGCATAGTAAAGAAAAAATTATTGAAAAAGAAAAGTAAAGAAGGGAGGCAGTATTGTGGATGCCATATAAATAGTCTATTGGAATAGTATTGCCATCATTAAGTAAAAAGTAGCATAGCAACAAAACCAAAATTCATGTCTAATGTTTGGTGAAACAATGACATGTAAGAAATATCTGTTTTGACACTATTAACTAATTAGCAAACAAAGACACAGGAACTACTTAGGTCATCCTCTGGGCAGCCTCCTTGGCAAGAACCCTCTCCTTAGCCTTGGTCTTGGCCTGTGACTTCGATCCCATGACACCACCTCCCCACTTCTTCCTGGTCTCATCGTATTTGTCGTTGAAGTTGGCCTGTAACAACAGCACATAAAAAGAATTAGATCAGTAACTAAACATCCAAACTGAAAGACCATAATGATGTTGGTCTAACCACCTTGATAGCCTCAAGGATTTTGCTGAATTCCATCTTGTCCTCATTCTTTACTGAGGTCAAGCACAAAACCGAGGCAGTTTTCTTGTGGACGATCTGTGCAGAACAAGCAGCATCAAGTCAGGCTATAACTAATGAAGATGAGATTAAAATTAAGCAGGTGAAGTGCAACTTACACTTCCCAATCTAGCTTTGCCCTTGACAATGCAGTATGGGATCTCCATCTTCCTGCACAAAGTAGGGAGCCACACAACCAACTCAATGGGATCGACATCATGAGCAATCACAACCAACTGAGCCTTGTTCTGTATACAAAGAATACATAAAATCAGTAAAAAACTGAACACTAGTCAAATAAACACAGAAAATAGGAAAAAGGAAGAAAGCAAAACCTGCTCAATCAGGTAAGTCACATGGTTCAGACCATACTTGACCACAATTGGCTTCTTGGTCTCAGGGGTTTTGCCCTCAGCCTCAGCTTGAGCTCTCTTCAAAAGCCTGTCTTTCTTTTGTGCTCTATCCTCTGGCCTATACTTGAGCAGCATCTTGAAGAGGCTAGTTGCTAAATCAAGCATTATAATCAACATACAATGTCAGTATAAACTCTAAAGCAGTAAAGCATAAGATTAACTAATTTCAAATCTTTATAGAAAACAATTTCTTCACACAGAGTTTAGCAGACATACAGAGTCAAACCACGTACAAATTTATAGTATAAACTAATTTAAAAATGACTGCTTCGACCAATTATATTAAATCTACTTTGAAACCATCTAAAAACCAGATTACAACTCTGGATTAGAAAATCACACATACTATTCTCTTTGATAATGTGGAACTAGAAAGCTCGTAAAACAGACAGCAGCTTCTCAACAAAGCATAATAGATAGACATTAACATTCGAGGTAATTGGCACACCAGAAAAAACATCCACTTTAGTAAACAATAACTCAATAAACAAGTAGCTATCCAATCCTAGATAAAACTGAAAAATAGCTTAAAACACATTAAATCAGAAAGGGGCAATACCCAAATTTTTGTCTAGCGTTTTGGAGAATTGATGAATCGGCGGAGGCACCTTCAAGCGCTGCTTCAAGATCATCTTTTTGCGCTGAATCCGCACGACTTGGGGCCATCTCACGAACCTGTGAAGATCCTTCTTAGGCGGGAGGGCACCACCGATTCCGAACTGCTTCGGTCTCTTCTCGAAGAGTGGGTTGACAACTTTCTCCACTTTTTTCTTGGCGGCGACCGGCTTCACACCCTTCTTTGGAGCCTGAAATTGAATATAATTAGATATGAACGGAGGAGGTGAAAAGATCACGGCGACAGAGAATCGATTTTTACCATTTTCTTCAGCTGCTGGAATGAAAGAGTGAACAAGAACCCTAAATTCCACTTATATCGCGGCGACGAAGGGGATTCAGATATTATTACTTAATCAACAATAATTATTTATAGCCCAAAATTAGGCCCAAAACCAAAATTGAGCCCAAATATTTTACAAAATTTTCAAGCTAAATTTAACATGCAATTGATATTAAAATAATTATGGGTAAATGACACTACAGTTTGGTTAAATTCTGATACAAATTTAAATAAAGGTTAATCATATCATAATTTTGATATTTTTTAAAGGTGTAACATAGATTATGATTTGGGGGAAATTATATTATGTTTTAGTCTATTACGCGGAGTATTTAATTTCTACGTACGTTGATAATTTAAGAAATGTTTCATGATAAACATTTTGGTATAGGAGACTGGAAAAAAAGATGAAAGTTATGATATAATTTGTTATTTCTTTAAAAAAGGTTTATTTTTAAAGGGTTACAGTTACTACTGATTACAGATTTACAGCATTGATTTATAGAATCATACAAATAACAAAATATGTAGGGTAAACTAAAACACTTGAGAGAAACCATTGAATTTGAGAGAGGTGATCCTCATTGATATTTTAATGGAGCTGGTATTCTTCTGAGTGATATCCATGGATAGCCGGAACGTCGTCGTTTGCGACAACGGCACCGGTGTAATTCCCCTCATCTTCAACCACCTCCACATTTCCGTGTATCGATCGATCATCTATTTGATTTTATTATTATCGCTGCTGCATGTCTAGCTGATCTTGCAACACTTAAAAGTTTTATTGACTGCTGAAAATTTTAATTTCGGATGTTGATCTGGCCTGTTAGTCTTAGTTATAGGTTTTTATTATGTTTTTAGGGTACTTTGAGTGTGAATTGCATCAATCTTGCTGTTATGCTTTTGGTTATTACCGATGCTCATGTCATAGGTTTTGTATGAATTGATTGCAGTATGTGAAGTGTGGATTTGCGGGAGAGAACTTCCCAACGTCTGTGTTTCCGTGTGTTGTTGGAAGGCCAATGCTTCGTTATGAAGAGTCTTTAATGGAACAAGAGATCACGGTTAGCTTGTTGCTCTTTTAATGCTTCTACTTTTAGTGTTTGTCCTATTTTCAGATTAAATTTCGCACATGAACTCGTGTGTAAGTTCCATTTAATATCAACTAGTATTAATTGAAAGAGAAAGTGTCTAGTTTGCTCCATATAGGTTCACGAAATAAATGTTGTATTCAGTTCTTCATCTGTGGGACAGGACTCACGTTCAATGTGGATAAAGGTGGATCAATACATGTAAGTATACCCTTAATTAAAACAAGGGGGCAAAGTACGACTAGGAGCCAAAGGAAAGGTTGGCCATTCCCATTAGTAAATTTTGGTTGGTACCACAAGGTTCGTTGGAGTTTGGAAGCGAAATAACTGGATCATTAATCATTCTCTACTCCCCACAATCTCAATGCTATGGTTCAGATGCCTACTTTTAATTCCTATCATGATTCTGATGCCAACTCTTGTCGTGCTGCGCCAACTTATTGTCGACTCAGTTGGATTTTCGAATCTTTTTGTTCCTAGGACACTCTTGTGGGTGATGCTTGTTTAAAGTGGAGACACCAATTGGACATATCTTATCCTGTAAACAACGGAATCGTTCAAAATTAGGATGATATGGGGCATGTGTGGGATCATGTATTTTCTAGCGAACTAAAGGTTGGTTTTTTTAGTTTAAGTACGTGCAATCTCGTTTAAGATGATATCTAATTTCTTCTACTGGTTATCTGTTTAAAGGTAGATCCCACGGAATGTAAAATCTTACTTACCGATCCGCCTCTGAATCCATCTAAAAACCGAGAAAAGATGGTGAGCTGACACCTTAAAATGATATGCTTAGATTTGCTTCTTAATGTTCAATATTGACTGATCTAGTTTCCACGTTGTCCTTGTTTCAGGTTGAGATTATGTTTGAGAAATACAAATTTCAAGGTGTTTTCATCCAAATACAAGCTGTTTTAACGTTGTACGCTCAAGGTGCTTACAAGAATACTTGATCTTTTAGATGTTAGAAGCAGAAGCTTCTAGTTTTAACTGCTGAATCCTGGTTATTATAAATCTGGTCTGAAAGTGATTAACTAATGTAATCCCTTGTTAATGGGTTTGTTTAATGAATTTGATGTCAAAAGATTTCAATTTGGATATAAAAGTGATGTGCTTTTAATGCTTTCTTGACCTGACTCAGGTTTGCTTACGGGACTTGTAATTGACTCTGGCGATGGAGTTACTCATGTGGTAACCATTATGTAATGTTGTCCTTGTAAATGCTTTTGAGGTGATAGAGGACGCTTGATGTGTCGTACATTCAAAATAAATTGCAAAGATAATTACAGCATTGTAAAGTTGGTCTCTAGTTTGATGGTGCCAGATCAAGTCAGAATTTAACTGGTTATGTTATTCTGAATATGTTAATGAAACTTATAACCCAGGTTCCAGTTGTTGATGGATACTCATTTCCCCATCTTACAAAACGAATGAACGTAGCCGGGCGCCACATAACATCATATCTTCTTGATTTGCTCATGAGGAGGGGGTAAGTGTTCTTGAAATTTCAGAACTCAGTTGTTGCATTATGTTGGTGGGGCTGGGCAATGTGGCATTTTTCTCATTAATGGGATGCCTTTTATCTGTGAAGGTATGCTACGAATAGAAATGCTGACTTTGAGACAGTAAGGAATATCAAAGAGAAGCTTTGTTATATAAGGTGAACATGTCTTTACTTCTTTCAATGACCTGTGACTGGATATACAGGTTTTAAAAGTTGCCTAGTTTCCTGCAGTTATGATTACAAAAGGGAGTATCAGTTGGGACTTGATACTACCATCCTTGTAAAAAATTATACTGTAAGTTGTTTTTGCTAAATCTTGTCATTTACCAAATTTATAGGATAATGTGCTGTGTTGGTGTTGATATACCTATAATAATTAGCTCCCAGATGGAAGGGTCATAAAAGTTGGGAATGAGTGGTTTCAAGCACCTGAGGCTCTATTCTCTCCCGTAAGTATGTTTGTGCCATATTATGTTGTGTCTAGTTGCCTACTTTCTAATTTGGCGTCCATTATGTTGTGGCAGGATAAGAAATGTTATTGGAAGCCTAATCTTTTATTCGCGTCCCTAATTATTCTTTTCTTAGAAATCTTTCGTGTGTGTGTGTGTGTGTGTGTGTGTGTGTGTGTGTTTGTGGGGGTGGGGGTGGGGGGGGGGGGATAATGAAAAATGCTATGTTATGAGTACTTTTTTTATCCACACTTCTTGACTGTTATGCATCTGCTGTTGTAATTCATACAGGAGCTAATAGATGTCGAAGGAGATGGAATGGCTGACATGGTATTTCGTTGCATCCAGGAAATGGATATTGACAATAGGATGATGGTACTCATATTTGTTTTAACTGCAAAGCGTCCATGTGATGCATTATGCAGTTTTTGATGCACTAGAATCCTTTTCTTCTTGCAGCTGTACCAGCACATTGTCCTCAGTGGTGGAAGCACAATGTATCCTGGATTGCCTAGTCGGTAATATATTATATCCCTCTCTCCACTTTCAACTAGACAGCAAGAAACATGATCGTATCGTAATATACTAGTGTATATTCTACGGAAAGTCCATTAGCTTAATTTTGTTGAGGATAACCTATTGTGTGGGTTCATTGTGTAAACTATTGCTCTGAGATGCAGAGAGAATATCATGCTTTCTTATCTTTATTATAATGACAACTAGGCTTTTCCTCAATCTCATAAAAGGCTGTGGCTGGAAAAGGTTCCAAGCCATGCCAACCCTGTGATACCATGTGATGTAGTACTTCATGCATCAATCGCCTCTTTAAAAAATTTAATGTGATGAAGGGCCTTTTTATTGATAAATTATTTATCTGTATAGCTATTCATACTGTCATTTTCTATTAATCTGACTGCATCAAAATATCATCTTTTCTTGTTAGTTTTTACTTTTTAGGTTCTGTATACATACTATGCTCATTATAATAGTTAAAGTTAGTGCAGAATCTTGCTGGTTCCTGGTGAATTTGTTATATTAGGATTGTGTTTTTTCTTCAATTCTCTTGAAACTCCTTTTAACTTGCTTATTTATGTCATGTTATTACCACCTTGGAGAAAGAATTATCGGATCGTTATCTGAATTCTGTGTTAAAGGGAAATAAGGACGGATTGAAGGTAAATTAATTCTAATTCTGCTTCTATCCTTTTCAGTTGAATAAGGACTGATTGAAGTTATTTAGTAACACTGCTTAAAAATTACTAACACTTACAAGTAAAATACATAGCAACCATATGCTAAGATTTCTCTCTCTCTCAACTTGACCCATTTATAACCTTCAGGTCTTTGATATCAATAAGATCTCTCTCTCTCTCTCTCAACTTGACCCATTTATAACCTTCAGGTCTTTGTAATCAATAAGAACAACTTAATCTCATCAGGTTCGATGTGCAGCATAATTAACGTGGTTTTTTGCAAATAAGAGCTGACTCGATCTTTTGAGAATTCCCAGGCTCAGTCTAGATCTACTCTATATTATTAATATGTGGATATTTGCATTAGTAAGATGCTATTTTGTTTTTACCACTCTAATGTCCACGATCTGTGGCGTTTACCAATGCTTCTTATTACTGTAAAATCTAATAACCAATAGTTTGTCATCCTCAAGTACATGTCACAAGACTTTCACCACGACCAAGTCGAGCCACCTATATTATAGTTGCTTTTGCTCCTTTTTGTCTAAAATATGAATTAAATGATATTAGTATATTTATTGTTGGGCATAGAAATAAAGGCTGCGGATAGAGGATCCACCACGAAGAAAGCATATGGTGTATCTTGGGGGTGCAGTTCTTGCTGGAATCATGAAGGTTCATATTCTTTATCCTCTTCCACCAATGCATATACAAAGATACTATATGTGAATGTCTTAAAATTGCTGATCATTACTTCAGCAAGTCATGACTCATGAGACCGTTTAACCACATTGCAGGATGCTCCGGAGCTCTGGATTAGCAGACAAGACTATTTGGAAGAGGGAATTGCTTGTTTGAGCAAACTAGGTCAGGCATGAGATTCACCCCATCATTTTCTGATTTAGCCGTTTTTTATTTCTAAATTTCTCATTAAAGCCATAGAAGTTAAGGTGGTATCATATATGTATCTATGACTGTGTTTAGCTAAATAGAAAATTTTAGTAATAAAAAGAAGGCTGTGCTTATTTTGGATGTCCAGTTCACAACATTATCTCAGTGTTTTCTGTCCTTGATACAAATTATGACTGGATTAAGGTGAAGGCATTAGGGAATTGTGAACAACTTTTGCATCTTATATTGGTCTAATTTTAGGGTTAATTATCGATAGACGTTTTACACCTGCTGAAGAAGCAAGTAATCTTTCTGATGCAATCTTATGGAGATGCATAAACTTGTGTGTGTGTGTGTGTGATGAATCTGTGAACTGTATCAGGACAGGAAAACAAAAACCTTAAACAGATGTACATTTTACTTGAAATCTATACACACCATATTATTAATGAAGTACAGTAGTGCACACAATTGACTAATCAAACAAACCGATTACTACATATAAAGATTGCAGCAAAAGCTTCAAGAAATTCCAAAAATCATCTCTTTATGACGTACTTATAATGTTCAAGTAGAGATATCGATCATAGGGGTGCATGAGAGGGGGAAAGAGTTGTGGTAGAACCAATTTATTGATTCATTTCCCACATAGAGAGACGTCTCTCTTGGATGGCCTATAACTCAATGCATTGAGGCTGTAAATGCACGTATTGGCTTGTTTCGATTTGGTCAAAATCTGGTCAGAAGTGGACTGGAAGCTGGGGACAGTGCAGGCCGGAGACGATGTCGAGAGCAGAGTTGCTCGGCAAGTGCTTCCTACAGCCTTATCCCTAGCACATTCTACTCCATCAACAGAAGGTACCTCCAGCTTATAGATACCATCCTTATTTGTTGTTCTGTTCACTGAAAATGATATTTGCTCAGCAGTTCTAGGAGAAATTGCCTTGAACATGCAATCTATTCTAACTTCAACTCCTGTTACATAAACAGAACCCAACTAAGAGAAAACCAAACACATCCTAAATTAAAGAAGGTAAGCATATTCTACAACTCAAGAAAAACAAGAACTTCGTAACAAGATGCAATCCTCTAATTGAAATGTTCAAACAAATAAAATGGGCCAAAAACTACATGCATTTTGCATATATCTGCTGAAGTAAAAAGGGAAATAATAGTTGAAGGTTGCAATTGACAAAAAAGTAGGAACCTGGTAAGAAGTAGCTATGTGTGGAGAAGGAGTTGTTGGAGCAGATGTCGCAGTAAACCAAGCCCATGACAGTAATTTGGGGATTAACATGGGAGTGAGATTTTGCTGCTTCAAGTTGCAGGAGGAATAATGAGAGAGTTGAAAAGAAACAGAATGCAGAGACTAATTTGGAGGCCATTGCAGCAAAGAATAGCAGTGGATGAATGAGATTATTTTATACAGAGGCTATGGAAATCTGGCTACATTGCTATGGAATTCTCATGTGAATGTGTGTGTGTGTGTGTGAGTGGATAATGAATGACAGAGCAGTTGTGTTGGAGCAGCATGTACTACCTCTTTTAAGCTTAGGAGTTGCATCACCTTTTTTGCTGTGTGCATATAAAAACAAGTGCATGTGAATTTCCTTTGGCTTGTTATGGAGCAGGAAAGAGAGCACTTTTTGGTTGATGAATTATTAAATGAGTGTTGGTATTATTGTCGAGGGGATTGCCAATTGGTGAGATATTTGATTGTTGGAAACGACAATTATGAAATTATCATATTTAGAGGTGATTATAATTTTAAAAAGTTATTCTGATTTTAAATTCAATATTACATGTCCCTCCTTCTGCACCCCACCCAAACCATCCTCTGTATATCTACATATGCTACTCAATCTTATATAAACGTATATATCAAAATAAAGTACAATATAGGTTAGGTATGTCAAAAATTTATAGTACTATAAATACTAGTAGTAAATTTTACTATAATAATTATAGTAAGTAGTGCAGATATGGTTCATACGCTGATATAGTAGTGTCTGGAGTCGGCCCATTTAAAATTTGAGCCTGTTTATACTGCGTACTCACGCCTATTCCATGAAATCATAAAGCCTAGAAGAAATTGCAACTCTTCTTGCAAAATTTGCCCCTGCGGACAAAAAAGAAATTGTAACTCTTTAGCAAGTAAAATGGTGCTCAATACAAATGCCAAGCACTAAAGTGCTCGATAACGGGTTATAATTGGGTGCTTGGTAGTAATGCATTACTATTGTTGGTGAGAAATATTGCCAAAGGAAAAATTACTAAGCACTAGTTGTGAGCACTTTGGTGCTCATTGAACTAACTGAAGTACTTTTCCCCAAGCAAAGGTAAAATTTACAAGCATCAAGCGCTCGCTAATTTCCTTCTCCCGCCCAATTTACATTTGCCATTTGTCACCAAAAGAGATGTCAAAAGTTTCCCTGAAGAATGAAGAGACGGAGTTTTTATCTTCCTCTAAAACATTTCTCAATTAGGGTTAATTGATGAAATGAATGCTTCTTTCTTGGCCGTCAATAGAGCTCACACAAATAAATAAAACGCCATTACATGCTTTATGTCATTATTCTTCAGTAATTTATACTGCCAAATTTCCTTATATGCTTTTTCGTAATATTATTATAATTTATAGCCTTGCAACAATGTTATTGGAGAATTTACGTTGTTTCGGCAAGTACAATATTTTATTAAGTGATTTTAGAATTAGGTACTAAAATGCCAATTCCAATAATCTAATTAGGTACTTTTGTATAAGCAAAAAACATTTTGAAGTCCTTATAATAATATATATGGGAATGTATGAAATGTATACTATAGAAAGTGAGTGAATGTATATGGGAAAATTTCACACATGAGGATATAACATTATAACTATGAATTTATTGATGAGTTAGATACATTTATTAATTATGTCGCGCATCAACTCTCTAATGTAGTTGTTTTGGTTAAAAAATTAGATATCCATGCAATTATGTTATAATAGTAAGAGCTTATATATAATCTATTATCATTATTTAATCAATTTGGAAACCAATAGATTTCATCCACACACATGAACATAGGGAGCATTATTCTCCTTTTCATCCCTAAGATCCTTTTCTCTTCTTAATATTACGCGTTAGCTCTTATGCATCAACAGATCAGATTGATTCTACAAATCTAGTTCCGCGTTGCATTATAGAGGGTGTTTCTATGCATTACAGGGGTAATATAGACATTCGGCCGAAATTGAACAACCATACTTTGGTAAGTGCGAATTTCAAGGGATTTGAAACAATCAGTCTCTTCATCTTTCTCATTCATTACTCACACATCCGAAACCACTCCATCCACTCTCTCCACTACCGAAAACCCTAGATCTCACTCCCCGTCGCCGTGTTTGAAGAATTAGCAGCATTCTACCAAGAGTTCGGCGACAACTAGCCACCGACGCTAACATCTGCTCCAAAACACCGACACCTTTCGACTAGGTATGTTTGAAAAGGGATTTTGGTATTTTTTTCGCGATTTTGCAGAGCCGAAAAGTTAAAATTGAAACTTTGAATATGCCCAGGCTCATAAATTTCAGAAATAACTTGTTGTTAGTTTAAGGTTTTCTCTGAATCTGCCGTGTAGATATTGGGTTCGGTTAAATAGACATGAATTCCGGTGTCTTATGTTTTTTTGTTTTCTGGCAGATCCAAAATGCCTAAGAGAGGTCGACCGCTCTCACAAGCATCAGAGGCTGCAGGTAAAATTTGCATCGAACCTTATGCAATTCAATATCTTATTTGTTGATTGTGTGAAATATTATTAGCAACTCTGTTGATCCCGCATTATCCATGTTGTGTGGTGTGGTGACTAAACACAGGAAAGAGTTCATATGTGCATATTTTAGTATAGACTATGCATTATGGAACATAATGTATGCATTATGGAACATAATGTATGCATTATGTTTACTAAATTTTGCATTACTCAGGGTATTGGAAGTGTTGTAATATATGCTCAGCCAGGATGAGTTTTTTGTATTATGTTGTGGGGGGCAATGCATTGTGGAACTGTAATCTTGCATTTTTTTTGTTGTATTGGCTGCATTATATGCGTTGTATTATTTATATAGTTTAATACATTTTGTGTAGTATAGACTATGCATTATGGAGCATAATTTATGCATTATGTTTACTAAAATATGCATTAGATAGGGTATTGGATGTGTTGTAATATATGCTCAGTCAGGATGAGCTTTTTTTATTATGTTGTGTGGGCAATGCATTGGGGAATTGTAATAGTGCATTTTTTTTGTAGTATTGCCTGCATTATATGAGTGGTATTATGTATATAGTTTAATACATTTTGTGTGTAACACATGTGCATTTTCATGTTAAGAAAATGCATTATCAGTAATATTTAATGCATTATGAGGCTGTGTTATGCATTAATTCATATGATATATGCATTAATATGTAAACATCTGTAAGCATTATGTAGTCTACTTTATTGAAAATGTTATGATAGATTACTTTGTTTGTTCAATTTCAGAGAAGCGGCTAAGATCAGAAATCGACAATGCAGTTGATGATGTTATTCCAGTTGAATTGGCTAAGAAGTTGAGGGATAGGTTGGCAGAGGGTGTCCCTAGTACATCCACAGGTGAAGGTGAACAGAAACAGATTAAGGGACGAAAGAGTGATCGTCTGTAATATATGCTCAGTCAGGATGAGTTTTTTGTATTATGTTGTGGGGGCAATGCATTGTGGAACTGTAATCTTGCATTTTTTTTGAAGTATTGTCTGCATTATATGTGTTGTATTATTTATATAGTTTAATACATTTTGTGTGTAACACATGTGCATTTTCATGTTGAGACAATGCATTAGCAGTTCATATGTGCATATTGTAGTATAGACTATGCATTATGGAACATAATTTATGCATTATGTTTACTAAAATATGTAAATTTCAAAAATACTTCATTTATATATAGGTCAACCGCGCGCTATTTTACATCGTTGTTATTAATGTGTAAGTACTATACCCTAGCCCCTAGGCCTATTAAACCCTTGGGGTAAACAAGACACGTGTGGCAAACATCGAAACACGACACATGAAAACACTAATTCATGAGGCATACTCGCGGTCCATCATTAATTCCTACAACGTATTATGCATTATACAGACAATAAATTTCATTATGCACTTTCAGTTGGTGCATTATATGTAACCGTGCACCGTTTTCATAACTTTATTCGGTAAAAAATTTTAATTACAAAAATACGTGATTTATATATGTAAGTACTATACCCTAGCCCCTATGCTTATTAAACCCTTGGGGTAAACAAGTAACGTGTTCCAAACATCTAAACACGGCACATCAAAAACACTAAATTCATGAGGCATACTCGCGGTCCATCATTAATTCCTCCAACGTATTATGCATTATACAGACAATAAATTTCATTATGCACTTTCGGTTGGTGCATTATATGTAACCGTGCACCTTTTTCATAACTTTATTCGGTAAAAAATTTTAATTGCAAAAATACGTGATTTATATATGTAAGTACTATACCCTAGCCCCTATGCTTATTAAACCCTTGGGGTAAACAAGTAACGTGTTCCAAACATCTAAACACGGCACATCAAAAACACTAAATTCATGAGGCATACCCGCGGTCCATCATTAATTCCTCCAACATATTATGCATTATACAGACAATAAATTTCATTATGCACTTTCAGTGGGTGCATTATATGTAACCGTGCACCTTTTTCATAACTTTATTTGGTAAAAAAATTTAATTACAAAAATACGTGATTTATATATGTAAGTACTAAACCATAGCCCCTATGCTTATTAAACCCTTGGGGTAAACAAGTAACGTGTTCCAAACATCTAAACACGACACATCAAAAACACTAAATTCATGAGGCATACTCGCGGTCCATCATTAATTCCTCCAACGTATTATGCATTATACAGACAATAAATTTCATTATGCACTTTCAGTTGGTGCATTATATGTAACCGTGCACCTTTTTCATAACTTTATTCGGTAAAAAGTTTTAATTACAAAAATACGTGATTTATATATGTAAGTACTATACCCTAGCCCCTATGCTTATTAAACCCTTGGGGTAAACAAGTAACGTGTTCCAAACATCTAAACACGGCACATCAAAAACACTAAATTCATGAAGCATACCCGCGGTCCATCATTAATTCCTCCAACGTATTATGCATTATACAGACAATAAATTTTATTATGCACTTTCAGTGGGTGCATTATATGTAACCGTGCACCTTTTTCATAACTTTATTCGGTAAAAAATTTTAATTACAAAAATACGTGATTTATATATGTAAGTACTATACCCTAGCCCCTATGCTTATTAAACCCTTGGGGTAAACAAGTAACGTGTTCCAAACATCTAAACACGGCACATCAAAAACACTAAATTCATGAAGCATACCCGCGGTCCATCATTAATTCCTCCAACGTATTATGCATTATACAGACAATAAATTTTATTATGCACTTTCAGTGGGTGCATTATATGTAACCGTGCACCTTTTTCATAACTTTATTCGGTAAAAATTTTAATTACAAAAATACGTGATTTATATATGTAAGTACTATACCCTAGCCCCTATGCTTATTAAACCCTTGGGGTAAACAAGTAACGTGTTACAAATATCTAAACACGGCACATCAAAAACCTAAATGAATGAGGCATACTCAAGGTCTTTCATTACGTCCTCCAACGTTTTATGCATTATACAGACAGTAGATATCATTATGCATACTCATTTGGTGCATTATATGTATCCGTTTTTTTAGACGTCGCTACTAAACCAAAGCCCATCAACTAATTAAACCCTTAGGATAAACAATAACCGTGTGCCAAATAACGAAACACGTCGCATCTTATTCGTATGCATTGCGGTTCATTTAACATTATTGTAACTCCCCACTTTTCGAACCCTAAGACGATTTCTTTAATTTCTTTAATGTCGCGAATTAAATGACGAATTGTTATGTGATTCCTTTGGCGACCTAATTTTGATTTGACCGAGTCAAAATTGTTGATTTTATGACGTGGCTTTAATTAATTGATGTGGAATGAAATATATATATAGCCGTGAATTATATTTTATTTTGGGGAGTGAGAATTAAATAGGATCATCAACAGTACCTTACCCATTTTTGGAATTTTCGACCACTATGAATTATTGGAGAGGAATTCTATTTTTCTTGGATTTAATTATTTGCTTGGGATAATTATCCAATTAAATCCAAAGCCAATTATTCTTTATTTCCTCCATGGAAACTTCGACCCCTATGACTTGTCCATGGAGATTTCGAAATCTCCCAATTTTTGGGAGGTGTGAATTATTCATTATTCATTTTGATCCCTTATATATTTCTTTCCATGATTTAATTGGAATATCCTATCAAATCTTACCTTACCTTAATTTATTAAAGATTTAGAAATTATTCCTTGTGGGAGAATTAAATCACATGCCTCTTTCCATATTGTGGGAGGATTTTATTTAATTTTCCTGCTTCGTATTATTTTATTCTACTCCGTGAAATACCAAATAAAATCATAGGTTAATTAAATAGCCCATGATTTTCGAAAATCCTCCTTATTCTCCCTCATATTTCACGCCAATCATCCCCATCAAATCTCCCCAAATCCTCCTCTAATTATTTCCCCCAAATCTTTGATTTAATGGTGAATATTCTATTCCTAAATTCTATAAATGAAAGACTAAACTAAAATCTAAACCTAGCCCCCAAATCACACGCCTACACTCCCTCTCACACGCCCATCTCCCCTTCTCCAATCCTCTCCCCTTGTTCTTCTACTCTACTCAAGATCCTTTCGATTCGCCAAGAGTTTGTTGAAGAATCAAGAGTTATATTCGTTTCCACCGATTGTTTCGTTCAAGAAAGGTACAATCAAACCTCTATTCTTCATTCCTCTCCATCCAAACATTCTTTTGACTCCCTCATGCATCTAGTGAGTGTAGGGATTTCAAATCTAAGGATTTAATCGGTGAGGAATTTGCATTTGTATGTGTGTATGCGTGATACGACCCTTTGTCGTATCCCTTTCTCCGGCGTCCTTACGTAGGATCGGCGGCGATCTAGTTCGTGGCTGTGCGCGGAGCTCCTCCGTCGGACAGCGGCGTGACTAGGTTTGATAGAACAATTCACGATTGTTTGTGGAAAAATAATATTTATTTCATTGATTGATTGAATTCCTAAAATGATAACACCCTATCTATTTATAATGCTAGAATATCTACTTAATGAACAAGAAACAAATATATGAAAAGATATTCAAATCCCTAATAAATCTAAACTATACGAAGGCTCATATCAACTCTCCCCCAGTTAAAATCCACCTTGTCCTCAAGGTGGAAACTACGAAGCAACAAAGTGTCGAACGCAGAAGCTTTGACGAGGCATCTCCTCCGGGATCAAACACATATCGAACAGTTGAATGCCTTCCTTTATCACCTCCAAGAACACTCAAATATGGCGCGTCATTGCACGGAGGGATGAATCGCGCATCGACGACGAGTGATGTCGAACGATGAACAATACTTGGAACATCGGCATCAACGAAATCCACATAGAAATAGGCAATTGTCCTTACACCAGTGCAATCACCACCTCTCTTAAACCCACAGTTCGCACCATCCGTCAATGACATTTGAGCCACATTGAACGATGCGATTATCTTCTCCCCTTTACCAATAGAACCACTCTCCTCTTTATCTTCTAGCAATGTCTCCTCTTTATCTTCTAGCAATGTCTCCTCCTCTTCTAGCAATGTGTCCTCCTCTTCGACAATCTTCTCATCATATACCCCGACGAGCCCTTGCAGCGGCATATTGTCGGTCTTATCGATCTCTTCTATGGCCTCGTCGTTTGGAACATCAAGATTAGAGGTCCCCATTGTGAGCGGCATTGTTGGGAACTTTCTCATCGTAAGTGGCCACGCCCTCATCTCCCTCCTCGGCGTAACACAATAAACACTGTTTGCACACATGACCCACCACCCATTTATCTGGGCAGTAATAACACAGACCCAACCGAGCTCGTTCCGCCTTTTCTGCCTGCAAAACCCGGACCCTCGGCGGTCTTGCCTGATCAACCGGACGTCCCGGACCTCCCTGGGTCTGAAACGGCATCTGTAAAGGTTGCGATGACTGCTGCGCCGGAGTACTCAACTGTAGCCTCTCCTTCATAACTGGTTTAGGGCCTTGATGATCAAAACGATCAAGCACATCCTCCAAGAAATCCTGCCACGTCACGAAATCGTTATTTGCAAAATAGTTGAATACCCAATCCGCCGCTGGTTGATCAAATAACATGACCGCGTAGTGCAATCGTTGGGCATCGGGCATCATCAAATGATTGAAGTAAGATTGGACCCTCGAGATCCAATTAGATGCATTTGTCCCCGCGAAACGAGGAGGATGCATTTTGACCCGCTCCGGTTTGACATACCCCGCGATTTGAAACCTCTGATGTGGGTCCCAGCAAGACGGCGGGCGATCGACTGACTGATCGTACCCGTTGGACTGGTTACGAGATTGGCGATAACCCATTTCCCAAGGTTTCTGTTGACGAAAATCTTCATCATCGAAGTCCTCTCCGTACTCGTATCCCAGTGGAGGTTCTGTATAGCGAGACCATGCGGGTTCCAGGTTCTCAAACCGCCGATCAATCTTGTCTCTCCACGCAATCAGCTAACCGGATCATCATGGTGTGACCCCTCTCCGGGTCTGTTCTCCATCTCACCGTCGTCGAACGGCCGACGGTTGTAATTCCCAAAATCACGACATCCAACCGGCTGTTGGCGACGTGAAAAGACATCGGGTCGGGACGATCCCCAAACCGACTTACCGTTGTTGTTGAAGCGTTTCATGAGTACATAGGATGAAAGCACCAGTTGATACGACCCTTTGTCGTATCCCTTTCTCCGGCGTCCTTACGTAGGATCGGCGGCGATCTAGTTCGTGGCTGTGCGCGGAGCTCCTCCGTCGGGCAGCGGCGTAACTAGGGTTGATAGAACAATTCACGATTGTTTGTGGAAAAATAATATTTCTTTCATTGATTGATTGAATTCCTAAAATGATAACACCCTATCTATTTATAATGCTAGAATATCTACTTAATGAACAAGAAACAAATATATGAAAAGATATTCAAATCCCTAATAAATCTAAACTATACGAAGGCTCGTATCAATGCGTTTTGAATGCAATTTCGTGAAGTCTAAATAAATCATTGGTGAATGATGTGCGATTTTATGAAAACATGAGTGTGAGGACTCTTTTAAGCATGTTTGTGTGTTCAAAGCATGAAAAGGTTGTGTTTGAATGAATAGGGATAAAACCCTAATTCGAATTTTGAAACATGAAAAACTGTGAGTTCAGACAGTAGATTCCGACATGTTTTTGACTAACCAAATGAACTCCTTTTTGTACGATTCATTTTTCTGAGTAAACTTCATGGTGTCTTCTGTGTTGTGTGTGAATTTTAACCTATTTGGATGAAAGATGAATTTTTGGTGAATTTTTAAAGTTGACTGCGCATTTCTGCCAGAAACTGTTTTCTCGACCAGTGAGTTACGTTTTCTATTTGACCGACCTAAAAAGGTTATTTTGACATGATTTTTTAAACTGGAAGTTATTTGATGAGTCTACTGCGGTGTGGTAAAATTTTAGCCCCAACGGAAGTCGTGTGAATTTCTAGTGATTTTTACAAAATGATATCGCAGTGCTGCCAGATTTCTATCTTTACAAAAGCAACTATGTTGTTATGTGAAATGATATACATGATTTATATAAGTGTTTAAGAACCACTCTATGATGAAGTGATGTGTTATTCGTTGATGTGAACTATGGTGTGTTCCCTTGTGTTGATGAACGTTTGGGAATGGGTACATTAAAGAGACGATGGAAGGAACGATAGGGCATGCATAATAATTTATTGTGATAAAAGGCTGATTGGATTGTGGTGTTAATAAGAGTGGTCGTGCGTACGTGAGCACAAGGAACGGGGTTTGCGTTGAGTTGTATATTGTGATATATAAGCAAGCGAGGTGGGCTCTCTTTTACTAAACTCTGTTACGTTTAAAAAGTATGATTGTGGAGCTATAAGAGTGGTTTAAAGTGTTTATCATGCTGTGATTTATTTTAACGTGCCTATCTGATATGGTTTTTGCCACTATTATTTAAATCGAATTCGGGTCCTCGTAGGGCCGCAAACCCTACTTGGATTAGTGTACACCTACGGTAGACTGTGTGCTAGCGTACGGGCTGGCCGGTCTAGTGACCTGGTTTGCGGCCGCATTCCTTGTCATGTATTGGCAGATATGGCTAACGTCTATGGGAAAATGACTGATCAGTCGACTTTTACAATGGGAACGATTTTGAGTGCCTCGGGCTTTTCTAAAGCTAAATCCCGATGGTTACTTACGAATGGCATGATAAACTATATCTTTATTGAAAATATTTTCGGCATAAGTCCACTGAGTATTTTTATAAGTACTCAGCCCTGCATGTGTTTTCCTTATGTGCAGGTTGAGCGGTGACGAGCGGTTGGCGGTGTTGAGCAAATTAAACAAATTGATAGTATAGTCTTGAAACTCCGAGTGTCGTCGTGTCTTCACACATGACTTCACTCTTTCTCTTGGTCGGTTTCCGCTGCGATATTTCTTTTACTTATTTGCTGTTGGGCTTGAACTTGAATTTGTTTGGTTATTGGATATTTTAAAGTCTTGTTGGATAATGTCAAACTCTTAATCTTTTCCTTGAATATTAATGTCCGGCCCAACTCATTTTTTTAAACCCGGGTCCTCATCTTGTTTTATACTTAATTGCTCATTTAATATGTTGGTCAAACCTCCTTGATGAAACCCTAGCCTATTTTCCTTGTTATATTTAAGTCTGTTTAAGTCGCGATCGCCGCATTTATTATACCCTAGAAGGGCGGTCGTGACAATTATATAGTCAATAATATCCATTACTAGTTAACATGTGGTGCATTATTCGTATCTTTTAAACTACAACCATATCCAGGCCGATAACTACACCCTTAATAATTCTCACATACACGCGATCCTCCATCACGGGACATGTTTAAACACAACCGATGCATAAACAACGAGCGATTAATCAGACTAATCGGACTTGCTCACCAATAACCGACTATTCGGACTGATCTTTATTGTTATTAACACAATCGATACAAAACAAACGAACGCGGCGCTTAATTACATTCTTCCATTTTTGAGAGAACAACGATCTCTACAACGCCGGCAACAAACGATAGTACCAATGAGGAAACGTGAACGGAGATTCGATAATTGGAAAGAGTGGCTGATCGAAAAAATCAATTGAAGAGTGAAGAATGGAGTAATTCACGTCTGCAGCGAAAAAATCAATTGGAAGAAGGAGAAAAACCGTGAAGATCTTGAGAGGAAAAATCAATTGAAGAGTGAAGAATGGAGTAATTCACGTCTGCAGCAAAAAAATCAATTGGAAGAAGGAGAATAAACTTAAAGATCTTGAGATGAGTAAATTAAGGAAGTTGCCATAACCAACAAATAATTTGATTTCCATTTAAGCCTTTTTCGGTTTTTTTACTGATTAATTTAAATGATTAAACTCACTAATTTAGGCCATAGGATATAGTAAATCAACGGCTAAGATGAAGAAGGAAATAAGAGGAAATATGGAAATAGGAAATGAATATATCCCTATATATATACATACACAGCCATATTCATTCTGCTATGTATCATTATCTACTATAATTCGAGGTCGAGGACGCCAATGAATTTCATCGAATGAAACACTCAATCATAACACAAAATGATAGTAACATCGTAGTAGTATCTATCAAAAAATCTTGTTCGACAATATTATAATATTACAAATATTTATACATATGGACATTCAGTACAATCCACCAATAATTCAGCGATCCAATACATAAAGTCATGGAATCTATATTTAGTAGTATAATTATATATTTGTCTTTTATTGAAATGGAACCAATCAAAGCAAGCCACCGACGTTCTCTAAACTTAGGTATGTGCTCAAGCGATGGAGCCAAACTTAGAAGTTTGGGATAAATCCACTTCTTTACTCAATTTATTCCAACAAATTTTCATTGCACTCGTCGCTTCTAAACATGAGATTTGTCTTTCCTATAAAAAATTAAATGAATTTCTTCAAATGACCTAGATGTGCCTATTCAAATTGAGTTAGATACTGATGATGCATATAATTTAGAATGCCCACAAATAATATACTCCATCGGTCCTAAAAAAAATATAGTAGTTTTATCATTTTTGGTTAGATCAAGCTTAAACATGAAAAGTTCTTACCGATTACAAACTACAAACAATGTTAACTCCACAATCCACTAATATTACTTCCACTATCTTTTTTCCCTTTATCTTACTTTTTCCCAATCCTCTTATTTTATCAATTGCTTATTTAAATTCATATTATTTACAAGTTTGTCTTTTTTTTTGGACGGAGGAAGTATTTGGGAAATTCCATGGCATGCCAAAAAGAGAATTGAGAGTGTTTAAATGTTGATGAATAAAATTAATTGAAGCATAGCTTATCAAA
Source organism: Salvia splendens (assembly GCF_004379255.2). Classification (NCBI taxonomy): domain Eukaryota; kingdom Viridiplantae; phylum Streptophyta; class Magnoliopsida; order Lamiales; family Lamiaceae; genus Salvia; species Salvia splendens. The sequence continues at coordinate 5,509,700 of NC_056045.1, read as the reverse complement.
AATCTGTGATGATGAGAACTAAGAAGGCCTTAAAGTTGAACCATTTTTCAACAAAATAAAAATAAATAATTGATTTGGAGTAATGAAACTCTGTCAATATCATAAAAATACTCCCTCCCGTTTCTCATTAAGTGTTCCAGTTTTTTATTTTGATTCGTCCCATATTAATTATTCCACTTCATTTTACCACCTTTAGTAATAGACCTCATATTGTACTAACTTACTCCCACTCACATTTTATTACTCCCTCCCTTCTATAAAAATATGTGTTCTTTCAATTTTCGTCTGTCACATAAAAATATGAGTATTTCCATTTATCGAAAGTTGTCCCCAACTCATAACTCATAAATATATAGTCTACCATTATAACTCATTAAACACTAATAATATTGTGGGTTACACTATCCAATAACTTATATTAGCCACCATTCTCCTCATTTCTCTTACTTTACCAATTGTGCATTAATTTTCGTTCCATTTTAAATGCCCATATTTTTATGGGACAGATGGAGTATAAAACTAATACTATGCAAAAGTAGGATCCACATTCAACTAACTTTTTCAACCCACTTTCTATCACATTTCTTAAAACCCATGTCAGATCAAAGTGGGACACACATTGAGGGACAAAGGGAGTATCAAACACAACTTTAAAATTTAAAAATATACTCTCTCTGTTCCTGGCTAAGTGATTCATATTCCTTTTTAGGATGTCCCAGGATAAATGAGTCATTTTTTCTCTGCTTTATTTTCTCTTTATTTCTTTTATTTTTTTTCCTTTGGATATTCCTTTGGCATAATTTCTCTTATTTTTTTAGGATATTCCTTTTCAGGATATTCCTTTTGCATAATTTCTCTTATTTTTTTCTCTCTACTTTATTTTCTCTCTTACTTTATTCTCCTCCACTTAATTAACAAATGTACAAAACCCCATTTTTAGAAATCCCTTACCAAATAAAAAAGTCTCATTTAGTGAGGGACAAAGGGAGTACGCTAAATTATCCATTTTCCGAAAATATGTTTTATCTAATTTTACCCAGCATTGTATATATCATAGTGGTACATGTTTGATGTTTCTATGTAGGTAGAATTAGAAAAATAATGTAAAATTGAAGACGTCGCCCATCCGACCATGGTGTTGCTGGAGAGGTTTCAAAAACTATGTAGCAAGAGAGAAATAGAGAGACAAGAAGTTGAGTCCTTTGGCAAATCCAAAGAGTAGGCGGTTGCATGAGACGATTTCTTCAACGTCCAACTCTTTTTGTCATCTTCACATACGCCTAAGAATAATTACTTCTACTACTACTACTTAATTATTTTCTCTTGTTCCACACAGGCCCCATCACGTCATTTACAGTAAAGCAAACTTCTTGTTAACCACACAACAAAACTCATTTGGAAACAATCATTAAAAACGACAAATTATTGCATTCTTGAGATTAACAACTATTTGGAGATACCAACTAAGAGACTAACCTCCAATCACGCGACACTACAACACGGGATTTGTCCATACATCATTTTCTCTCTTTTATGTCTCGGTTATTCTTCATCTTTCCCTGATTTTTTTTTAATTTTAAAAATCTAGATTTAGAGTTGGAAACAATTCAAGTCGTCATCGACATTGTCTGTTATAGTATGTCACCATGAATAAACTTTTTTTTTACTTTAAGTAGTAGTGTTAACCAGATCCAAAGTTTTGAAGATCACGTTGATAGACCTCCGAAAAATAAAGGGAGTGATACAAAAAAGTTGAGATATATAATCAAACCATTCCAAAAATATTGTTCAACCTCATTATTCTAGCTAGTCATAGTTTATCATGGAGTCCGCGTACCAATTCATATACATTTACTTGCTTTTTATAACAATTGTTTTAGTCACTGTTCTTTTGTAATATAGTAACAATAAAACTATAGATACAACCCGCTATAATCGAGACGCTTCTTTTTTTGCACTCGTTCTGAAAAATGATAACTACAATACTATTTTATAAGTAAGAGAGAATAATGCAAAACGAGTGCAAAAAAGAAGCGTTTCGCTTATGATTTGATGGAGGGACTATACAATATTGAGAAAGATTTGTTCAAAATTTGTTATACACAAATATATTTTATTTAGTTGAACACTATTTGGACTCTAAGCATTACGTAACATCGAATATATTTTCTTCAGTTGAACTCTCTAATTTAGCCTCAAGAGAGACTTGTTTAGTTTAAGATATTTTGAGTTGTCATAAAACCCTGAATGAATTGAATATGATGATCAACAAGTTTTGAAAAGTTAACGTGATCCTGGTGAATAAAAATGATCATAGTTTTATCATACAAAACCATGGATGAATCATGAGGCGAAGCTTCCGTAGGGTTGTTAAACGAACGTACAGTGGGGTCGATCGACCCGGGCAACCCCACCCTACATAAGTCCATGTTTTAGATAGCTAGATGTAACTAAGATCATAAATCTACACACCCTCAGTGCGAATACTTTGTCATCAGGACTTAAGGTTTTTTTATCATATAACTTTTCATTCACAAAAATTCATGCCAGACTGTTTAATCACAAAACAATTAATATTTCATAGTATAAAAAAACATATTAACAATTTTATCGGCATATATAATTAAAATTTATTATTGGAGATTTTGTATTTGGACCAAAATTATCTATATACCAGTGAAATGATCTCACACAAGATTTATACTCCCTTTGGTCCTCATTAGAAGTCCTATTAGCACAAATTTTAAGAAATTGTTTGACTTTGAAATAGATAAGAGACATATTAGGTTTCAGTTTAATTGTTTGACATTATTTATTTTAATATTGAAGATAAAATTTATTGTGATTTTTAGTAAATTCTAAATGGACTTTTAATGGAAAACCCGACGAAAACAGCAAAATAAGACTTCTAATGGGGATAGAAAGGAGTAACCAGCAAAAATAACTCCGTCCTGATCTTATGAACCGAGTTGGATGCAATGGTGGACACGCGTTTCAATCGAGTGAGGGCTCAAACCGAGTTGGATGCAATTTGTGTTTTTATACATATATTATTGTAAAATTTAGGGTATTTATATCAAAATTTCAAACTCAAAATTTAGAAAGTAAAGCCATAGCAAAATAAATTTTTGAATTCGCCCCTGAATTTGGATGGAATTTTAGCCCGGTGTACATAATTCCCCATTCTCATTTTGTCCTTCCCAACAAGACAAACAATTTAGTTCAATAAAAAGAGGTGCAACCACAAAAACCACCTTTAAATTTTCTAAATTCTCAAACAAGAAAGGAAAGGAAAGGAAAGGAAAGGAAAGGAAAGCAAAGATAGAGAGACGGCATGATTACGTACATATAAATAAACTCCAATGATCAACCCTTGTTGTCGTAGCATGGGAAGTCTGATCAAGAGTGAGACAAACACCATCAAAACCGAGATGGTCAACCTCAAAATCTCCGAACCATGCCCCAAAACCGAGACCACTTGTTGCACGAAGCAAGAGCCATCGTCTTCATCCTCATCCTCATCACTCAAAAAACCCCCCTCCTCGTCTGATTTCGACACCCATAATAGCTTAACCCCCGTAGCCAGCCTCAGCAGCCTCCTCAACCACCCGAATCTCAACGTGCCCCCTCTCAAATACGAAGAAATCCAATCCCCCGATTACTCTTTATGGGAGTCCATCTTCTCCGACCATGTAACCGACAACGACTTCATGATCTGCTCCCCCGTCAGAAACATGCTCTCTCCGCAGAACAACTATCCGGTCGTCTCGTCTCTAGGCCCGGGCAAGGGGAAGGGGCTGAGCCCTCTCCACCGCGTGTTCAACTCGCCAAATAATCAGTTCATGCAGGTGGAGAGCCTCGCCTCGTTGGAGACGCTCTTGGATGCCACCTACGACGCTGCTAAAGACGATGATTTTGTCGTCTTCTCTCCCATGAAGATCGCCGGCGGTGAGACCTCAGCGGATTGCTACGCTGGGCTGGACACGATGCCGGAGCTTCTGGACTGCCTCACGATGGATGATTCGGGAAGGTTTGTCGATCAGGAGGCTCCGGCAGTTCAAGATAACGGTGTTTATCAGGTGCTGTTGTCGCAGCAGTTGCAGCAGGAGCGGCAGCGGGAGGAGGAGGAGGACCGACACCGCCACTTCCAGAGGCGGATCCAGCCGCCCAACGCGCCGCTGCACAGATTGCATCACCAACAATCTGCTCATCAGCAGATTCCGAACATACACAATACCTTGATGGTGCCCCTTCCTGAACCTGAACAGGTGACTCAATTTATGGACTAATTTCCATTCAGTTACTACCATTTTTTTGTCCAACTTTGTTTGTTATCTTCCAACTTTGTAATTGCAGGAACAAGATAGTGGCCTGCAATTGGTGCACCTTCTTTTAGCTTGTGCCGAAGCCGTCTCTAAGGAGGACTACATGTTGGCACGCCGGTATCTCCACCACCTCAACCGCGTCATCTCTGCCATCGGCGACTCCATGCAGCGCGTCGCCGCCTGTTTCACCGAAGCCCTCAGCGCAAGGCTCGCCGCAACTCTCACAAACAAACCTTCCACCTCAAACCTAGTACCTTTCAACCCTTTCCCTCCCAACAACCTAGAAATCCTCAAAATCTACCAAATCCTATACCAAGCCTGCCCCTACATCAAATTCGCCCACTTCACCGCCAACCAAGCGATCTTCGAGGCCTTCGAGTCCGAGGAGCGCGTCCACGTCATCGACCTCGACATCCTCCAGGGCTACCAGTGGCCTGCTTTCATGCAGGCCTTGGCAGCTAGGCCCGGAGGCGCACCCTTCCTCAGGATAACTGGGGTGGGCACGTCCCTCGAGGCAGTGAGAGAGACAGGTAGGTGTTTGACCGACCTAGCTCTCTCTCTCCATGTGCCCTTCGAGTTCCACCCGGTCGGGGAGGAACTCGAGGACCTCAAACCCCACATGTTCAACCGGAGGGTTGGCGAGGCGCTGGCTGTGAACTCAGTCAACCGCCTCCACCGCGTCCCGGGCAACTGCCTCGGACCCCTGCTGACGATGATCCGGGACCAGGCCCCGAACATCGTCACCATAGTTGAGCAAGAAGCGAGCCACAACGGGCCATACTTCTTGGGCCGGTTTCTCGAGGCCCTCCACTACTACTCTGCAATATTCGACTCGTTGGACGCGACGTTCCCGGCGGACTCTGCACAAAGGGCGAAGGTGGAGCAACACATCTTCGCCCCGGAGATCGGGAACATCGTGGCTCACGAGGGGCCGGAGCGCGTGATGCGGCACGAGCGCCTCGAGAAGTGGAGGAAGACCATGGAAGGGAAGGGGTTTGAAGGGGTGGCGCTGAGCTCAAATGCAGTCACACAGTCAAGGATTTTGCTAGGGTTGTATTCATGCGATGGGTATAGACTGACGGAGGATAAGGGATGCTTGCTTCTAGGGTGGCAAGATAGGCACATTCTTGCTGCTTCCGCATGGCGGTGCTGATGCCATGCATGCAGAGTTTTCTTCAGATGGAGTAGATTGATTTAATATTGATAATTGTTGAAATTTGATGTATAAGTGTTTTGAATTACTATAAGTTTAAGTATTTGATCATTTGAGAGGAGTGAAGGTATCCCTCCTACCAACAGTTAGAAGACTAATATCTTGTCCCAGCGGTCAGCACACTAAGCGGTAGGGACTGGCCAAATGGCTTACTCCATTCACTTGGGCAGAATGTATTAGTCTTTTTATTGTATGTAGAAGTACAAAAAAAAGGCGATGATCGAATATTGGTTAATTTACGTACGATTTGGTTGGTAATAAATTACTTTGATTTCTGTGCATTTTTCATATCAGTACATATACATGACTCTCATTGCTCATATGTAGATTATAATTAAAAAAATAACATATTTCGTTCATAAATAAAGCTATGAATGCTACACTAGGTTTTGGTTTCATATGACACATTTCCTATATACATACATGGTAATGATAATATAGGATAGGAGGGATGGTAACAACAAAAGAAATATGATATTTTCATAAAAGGGATTGATGAATGAATTCGACGATTTTCATGTATCAAGAAAATAATTTGGTTCCAAAATCTAATGATAACTTTAGATTTTACTTGGTGGCTGGTGCAGAAGACTGAAATATCTGGATCAAGATCTGCCAACCAGAAAAATAGACTAATATAAATCACATCCTAAATCAAGAAATACAAATTCTCATCAAGAAGAAATTGTGGACATGCATCACAACCAAACAGAGCCACGAACGCCTGAAAAATAGTGATTGTGAATGTACATCGTCTGTGGAGATAGAAAGAAGTTTAGCTAATAAAGTTGAACAGAAAGCTGGTTTGTGGCTCAATAGAGGTACAATTAAGGAGTTGCATTCACAAGAATTTCCATATAGTATTGTGGCCAAAGATGTATTCTCATAGTATGTAAAAGTTCTGCACCTACACATGTACAAGCAGCAAATTTTTATAGAAACAAGCATGCATGACAATCAACTGTTACACAGAAATGCTCTCAAACATACAGTGAATAATGACTGTTTACAAATTATTGGGTTTTTCCGACTTCACAATCTGATGATGGCGCAGGTGAACTCCCTAGAAGTCCAGAAGATAAAGGCTGAATTAAACTTACACTTCACATGATGGAACACGAACAGACGTTCTTCTTGGGAATCTCATCAACCTTCTTCTCTGTTAACACAATGGAAACTTTCAGCAACTAAGCAACTATATTGGGGAAAGGAAAATTGAGGCCTTAATGATAGCATCAAAGAAATGAGATTGCATTTACAAAATCCAGACTTTTCACAGGAATATATTATTATATGAAACTGAGACATGAACTGTGATGTTAGATTTCAGGGCATCATATAGTAAAACGAAAATAAACACTGATAGATGAAGAAGGTCGGATTTGTGATGAACAGACAGAAATTTAAGGTCTGGAGAGTAATTCTAGAGTTCCATGAAAACCCAGAAATAGGCTACAATTATGCATGAGAGCACGAACTCTATAATTGGCTAAATTCTTCTCTACTACTAGTACACAACATTATGTCATTATCTTTAACCAACCGAGACCTATATTTCTCTAACTATCAATATCCGACACCAAGATTAGGACCAATCATATTATTGAACCTTTAAACTTGCCAAGAATTTCAAAATCCACATTCAACTGTATGCTTCTATTCTCAGTTTCTCACTGTACTATTCCCAAGATCCAACCATCGAACCTTGATGCCTCCCAAGAATCTATAGATTTTACTATCCCCAGTACCTGACTCCCATTTTTAGGAGTTATAACTTATAAGCCATAGCTACAATTCTAACGTGATCAACGTTACAACTCGCATGATAAACAAATTACAAACCCATATAAAACTATGCCAGCAAGTAACTGAAACCATAGAGTCACATGCATGCAGATTATGTTATTCACAGAACCTATCTGCAATAGTTGTGTAGTTCCATGTCACTAAAATTTCCAACTCCGAGTCAAAATGTTGTAGGAAAAATTAATTCGGCAGGAAGTATGAAAGCATAATTATAGCAACCAAATGAATTATGATTCACAAAGTAACAATCGGATTTGCAGCACAACAAAAAAGTAAAAAAGTGACCTGTCTTAGCTTTCGCTACCGATGGCTGTACAACAGCATGCATGGTTATAACTCCTTTTGGCAGCTCTCCAAATGGCATCTTGCACTGTGCAACAGTCTTGTTATTCTCCAAAATTTTCCCAGCACTTATTAATTTCACATCATTTGCTGCTTTTGGGGAAACTTTTTTATCTGATAATAAGAAAAACTGCTCCAATTACACTCCAATAAGCATGCAAAAGATCAAGAAATAAGCTCTCCACTACATTTATGATTAAGGTATGCATTAATGAGTAGTCTCTGAAACTCAATTTGTCATGTGCCCCATAACCACTACTTCATTCAAATTTGCGCTGCTTTACATTCTTTCAATTGCACGAATTCTGCAGTTACTCCTGCCCCAAAATCAAAGGGCATTTAATCATAACACATTATCCAAGGGCATAATCTCAAACATATCGTTAATTACTACGACAAAAATCAAATTTAAACTTCACTAATTAGTTTACTGTATGTTCCCGCAATCAAACGCCGAAAAGAAAAATGGAACATAAGAAGACGATAAAATCGAATTCAACAAGCTCAAATTCTAGCAACAAAATTAAAAGAGAGCATCAATTTTGTGAAGAGTTAAGCTAACCTTTAGGCCACTCTACCACAACTCTTTCCTTCAGCATAGCAACAGTCGACGCCGGCGAATATCGGAACGGACCGATATCTGATCCATCGTACAATCTGAACTTCAGCTCCACCAAATCCTCCTCCGGCATTTGATTTCCTCACAATTCTCTAAAACCAAACCCAATTCTTTTCCAATTAAATCAAAACCCTCGAGTTCCCCCAACCCTTCACCCGCCAACCGCAAGTTCAAATTGGGGGTGCCAACCGAAAATTGTCGAAGTATTCAAAGGAAATGCGTCAATTACAATTCGAAATTGAGAAACCCAAGACCAGATCTTGATGATTTACGCTCAGCTTTTCCTCTAAATGCAGTGGTTTCTCACTTCTTTTTTCAGTTTTTTCCCCTTTTCTCTATCGAATTTTGAATTTTTTAGTTTTCATTTTTTCTTTTCCTTACCTTTTTCTTATTATTTCTTTTCCTTTTCAATCTTTTGCTTGCTTTTAAGACTTTAGTTTTGAATTTTGTAAAAAGAAGGAAGAACATTTCAAAAAGAGAGAACATTATTTTACATAATATTTGCATATAATTATAAATAATAATATAGTTTAGAGAAACACAAGTCATTCTAACATGTTTTAACCTAACTTACATGCTCCATAGAGGTCACCAATCCGAACCGAACCGGACGAACCTGCCCGGAACCGTCACCGGCGGTTCCGAACCGGAACCGGAACCGTCGGCGGCGGTTCGAACAGGCACCGGAACCGCCGGTTCCGCCGGGCCGGTTCCGGGTCCCATATTTCGCGAACCGTACCCGGCGGTTCCAAACCGCCGGTTTCGCCGGAACCGCCGGTTCGGCGGTTCCCGACACCTTTTCAGACCTACTTCTTAGCCTTTTCAGAAACCGCTCCCCCGGCCGCCGGTTTGGTCAGAAGCCGTTGACGGAAACCGCCGGCTTCGGCTGAAAAACCGCCGGTTCCGGCGAAAACCGGCGATTCCGGCCGCATTTTTCAAAATTTGAAATTTCAAACGATCCTCAAAACCGCCGGTTCCACCGAAAACCGGCGGTTCCGGCGGCAAACCGGCGGTTTCGCCGTGATTTTTCAAAATTTGATTTTTTTTTAATCACAATTTTCCCCTATAAATACCCCACATCCTCTTCATTTCTACTCACCCCATTCTTGTGTTAATAAGAATTTCTCTCTCAATCTCAATTTCTCTATTCTCCATCCTCATTCTCTCAAGTTGTTTACGTTATTTGCGCTCATAATTTACTCACGTTGTTCACGTTATCATATTCACACAATCACACTACTCTCTACTCTCCACTTTGAATTTCCATAAATATCATGTCTTCATCTCGTCGTGGCGGTGATCGGGGAAATGGACTTGCCCAAGATCAAAGTGATACTCGTCGTCGCCGTGCCCCTACTAGAGCACAAGTTGCGGAGGAGGTGGGAAGGCGAGCCGCTCTTCGAGCACAAGTAAGTTCTAATGTGTTTTATTTTTATGTTAGTATTAAATTCATTTGTGTTAGTATTTTTACTTAGTCGTATCGTATAATTTTCGTAGGAGGAAGAAGATATAAATGCGGCCTTGTTACTTGCCCTCGGCGGGCCCGACGACGACGACCAACAAGGGGGGCATTCACATTCGGCTTCGCGGTTCGAGTACGATGTGAATCTATCGTCGGACAAAGGCGATGATGGATCGCATCAATTTCCCCCTTCTAGCACCGGCCAAGTAAGCGAAAATGATGATGAGGAGGCCGATGCTCCTCCTCCTTCCGCAGGACGACAAAAGAAGAAGATGCCTCCCAAGTTGAAATCCGATATCTTCACCAAACATTACAAGAAGGTACCGGTTGTAATTTTAAATCCTAATGATCCGACCACTACCGTGGAGACAAGTGAGTTCAAAGCATATTGCAACTATTGCGATAAAGTCTATCCCTTTGGAACCGGTGGGGGATATGGTACTCTCCATAAGCATTTGAAGACAAAACACCCCGTGGAATATGGGCATACTAAGTCCCAAACCCAAATCAACTTCCCCTCCGGCTCATCGTCTCAAACAGGTACGCCACTATTTAAATATGATCCTAAAAATGTTACCGATACCATGGTAAGATGGGCGGCAATGAAACATTTGCCGTTCAATTTTTTTAATGATAGAAAATATGAAATTACTATGCAACAAGCTTTTAATGTTGCTGCAAAAAGAATTCCCCCACTACTGCTCAAAGATCTAACAACCGTCAGTTTTTTGACAAAAAAAGGGAGATTGGAAAATTTCTATCCACCTTGGGGCACAAAGTTAATATTTGCTCCGATGTGTGGACGGATTCTTTCCAACGAAATTCCTACATGGGAATTTCATGTCATTTTATAGACAATAGTTGGTCTTTAAATAAACGTTTAATTGGTTTTAGACAATTTCCTTCCCCACACACCGCACAAGCAATTGCATCTCTAATTATTCAAGTTTTGAATGAGTATGAGTTATGCAACAAGATATTTTCGGTTGGTTTTGATAACGCAACCGCCAACACCGCAAGTATATCCGATTTAATTGCGGCTTGTTCCCCGGTGATAAGTGGTAAGTATTTTCACCAACGATGTATTTGTCATATTTTAAACTTATGTGTACAAGATGCTTTGTCTTTATGGCAAAGACATATTCAACCTATTACTACAGTTGTATCCTTGATCCACTGGAAGCCTCAAATTGGCAAGGCGTGGAAGAAGTATTGCCACTCGAAGAAAATAAGGTACACAAAGTTTACTTTAGACGTGTCTACTAGATGGAACTCTACATATGACATGTTGCAATCTACATTAGAGCATATAGATTATTTAGTTGATTTTTATAGAACTTACCCTGTTGATGATTTGTATCTAACATCTTCTTGTTGGGAACAAAGCATGAGCTTATTTAAATTATTCAAAGGTTTTCGAAATGCCACTATGGAGTTATCGGGTGTGTATTATTGCACATCCGTTCGTGTTTTAGAACATTGCATGATCATATCACTTGGTTTTAAAACTGCAATGAAAAATTCCACAAACAATCTTGAGCTAATGTGTGTTTTATATTACATGGTTGAAAAATGGCTCAAGTATTTCAATGAGATCCCAACTGTTTTTTTGCTTGCCAAAGTTTTGGATCCAAAGTGGAAACTAGTTGGTACTTTCAAAATTTTAGAATTTTATTACAACAATTTGGCTTCTATTGATCTTGAACCACTCCGAGCTTTGCAAACTGACGAAGATGACGACAACTACATAAACCTTGCCCAAACATTCCAAATAAACCTCCCCCACCTCCCAAGCCTCCAAAGAAATTTTGAGTTCGACTTGCGGGCTCTCTTTCACGATTACGAAGCCAAGTACAACACTACCCACCAAGTTCGACCTAGACCCCCTCGTCAAACACATAACTTTGGCTTCTTCCAAGTTGATGACCCCGACGACCAATCCCAATTGGCGGACCTATACGGCTTCAGCAGCGGAGGAAGGATGGCACATTCGACAAGTGAGTTAGATTTATATTTTGACTCACATTTTTCATTAAATGAGGAAGAAGGAGGTCCCGTTCCCCAACAAATCGACGTCCTAGAATGGTGGGGATCACACGAGAAAGATTTTCCAATCCTTGCATCAATGGCCAAGGAAATCTTTGCGGTTCCGGCTTCCACTGTCGCCGTCGAGTCCGCCTTTAGTGTTGGAGGCAACGTCTTGGACGACCGAAGAAGTAGACTCACCGGGCAAAACATGGAAGCCACCATGTTACTTGATGATTGGTGCTCCGCCGAAATTAGAGACCAAGAACCGAATTGGGACAATCAAGTAGTACAACCCGACCAAGACTACTTCCCCGACGAAGAAGAGTAGGCGTCAATTCCTCCAATCAAGCCAAATAGGTAAGCAAGGTAAGAGAACTACGTGGACTTTGATTCCAAAATGCAATTGAGCATTGAGGATACGTAGGCATCTCAACTTAAATTTCAACTTAAATTTTAAATTTAAGTTTAAATTTAATTTGAGCTCAAGTCCTTTTCCTTTATTTCTTTTTTCTCCCCTTTGTTTCGAATATGTAATTTTGTAAATTGTAATCAAGACTTTAAGTTTTTGTAATTTATAATTGTGAAGTTGTAATTTGTAATTTTAAAGTTGTAATTTGTAATTTTAAAGTTGTAATTTGTAATTTTAAAGTTGTTTGTAGTTTGCAATTTTAAAGTTGTAATTTGTAATTTTAAAGTTGTAATTTGTATCAATAAAATTGCATTTGAACATCGCTTTATTCTAATTTTATTTATGCAAATATATCTACATATTTTACTTGAATTACAAATTTAAAATGCAAAAAAAAAACAAAAAACCCGCCGAACCGGATGAACCGGCCCGGAACCGGGCAAACCTTGGCGGTTCCGCGGTTCACGTGAATCGGTGGTTCACGGTTCCGGAACCGGAACCGCCGATCCTTGGCCGGGCCGGTTCCGGTTCCACTATTTTCGAACCGGAACCGGCGGTTCCGAACCGTGAACCGCCGGTTCCCGAACCGTGGTGACGTCTAAATTGCTCCATTAGAAACTTTCTAGGCTCACACGTCTTAGAATTGCTCCATGGATTAACAGTTAACATATGTCTTTTCTAGTGTATTTTTATCCTTTTTTGCACACCTCCTAAGATATAACCATCTTAAAATTACTTAAGACTACACACATTTGAACTTGGAGATTTTATGAGATGGATGTCAGAAACTATAAGATATATTGTACATTGTTGGTATGATTAGTAAACCTATCAAATCTGTTAAGCTCTCATCGAATATGCCGTCTCATACCTATGACTATATTCTCAAAATCCATCTTTTTCTAATGTATTTTTCGGTTCATTTATATCCCCCAACGGTTTACAAGTATGGCTCACTCGTTTTCTATGCTTTATGTATCGATGTTTACTCCCTAGAAATAACTCATTGTCCTTTTCTATGCATCGATGATTATTTCTTACTTTTGCTCCAGATGTTAAAATAATATATATACTTATTGCTAATATATTGTACTCCCTCCGTCTAACAATAGGAGTCCCATTTTTCCATTTTCGGACGTCCGGGAATAGGAGTCCCGGTTCTACTTACCATATTTGGCTAATTTAATTACCTTCTCCTTCTCACTAATTTACACAATTGCCATAAAAAAACACCCCCGCTAACTCTAATTTCACTATCACTCTCTCATACCCTCATTCTATCCCACTGTCGGTCTCACTCTCTCGCCCTCCTCTTCCTACGCGAAACCCTAATTCACCGCCGCCTCCTCTTCCTCCTTCCGATCGCCGGCTCTCTCGCCCTCCTCTTCCTACGCGAAACCCTAATTCACCGCTGCCTCATCTTCCTCCTCCCGATCGCCGCCTCCTCCTCTTCCCCACTCTACCCTAAATGGATCAATTACCCTCTGAAACCCTAACCCTCGTCTATGGGTTAGATTCAGAGGGAAACCGTATTCAACTTCCACGTTTTCCTCATCCGAATCCGACGCCGGAGTGGACCTTCGATGCGTCGGAGGGGTCGATCCCGACTCCTATTGCAACCCACCTTTCTCCTATCCCCACATACTCGTGGGAGTTGGGTGATTCGATGTCCACCGTGGTTCCTGAAACTCCGATGATCGAAGGCCGTTCCTGGACCGATTCTCTGCCCTTTATGTTCCTTGAAACCCCAGATCTGGAAGCTATGCCGTGGATGGTGACTGATTCCACCATAGTTCCTGACACGACGGAGACCATGCTTGATTATGAGCTTATTGTCCCTGACACGCCGGAGACCATGCTCGATTTCCCTGACACGCCAGGTTATGAAAATTCTGACTCCACTGTGGTCCGGGAAACTCCGATGGAGAAGAAGCGGAGGCGTCCTGTTGAGGAAGAGGAGTGGTTCAAGGAGATTCTCCCGATTCTCTTGTCCGGCATGGCAGATCTCCTCTAAAATTGTGAGTTATGTAAGAATCACCCCCTATCTAGGGTTTGGAGATTCTTGCTTGATCTGTATTAGGGGTTTCTGAGGGGTTATTTTGTTATTGTGATTTAGCCACTTCCATTTTGGGTTAGGAGATTTAATCTTGCCCTATATGATGAAATTTGTGATGTCTGGACCATTATGTTGCTAGAATTTATTGTTGGTTAAATTATTTGGTCATTCTAATGTACTGTGGTGATTGTGTTTTGATTAAGCCACCCCAATTTGGCTTATGAGGTTTAATCTACTGCTATATGATGAAATTTGTGATGTTTGGCCGATTATGTTGCTGCTATATGGTGTATTGTTGATATACTTGGTGGAATTTGTTGTTGGTTGTTGCTGTGCTGATGGGGCTTGTTTGTGGTGATTATTTTGTGTATAATTGTCACCCTTTATCTGGTTTGGAGGCTTTTCACACTGCCTATGATGAAATTTTTCTGAGGTCAAATGCATGATGGTGTAAAGGTGAAATACTTGCTTCTACTTGTATGCAAGATGAAGTAAAAAAGTTTAAAACAATTGAGGTGGGTCACAAATTCCACTATCACACACCATCTATTACACACTCCAAAACTTTCTTAAAACCCGTGCCCTTTAGAAATGGGACTGCTATTGTTGGACGGAGGGAGTACTTTGTTATTATTATATATATTTTGTTACTTTATATTTATTTATTTGTTTGTACATTTATATTTCTGCCTTCTAATACAATCTTCTAGCTCTACCCCTTAGAGCATCTTCAATAAAGAAAGGTAAATAAAAATGTATATCATCTATTTACCTTCTCAAAAAGTGAAATATACCATTTCAAAAAAAGTAAAATATATCATTTCAAAAAGTAATTGTATACTCCAAGAATACATTTTGAATAAAACTTCGAACAAGAACATTAAAAGTAATTATAAACGTATACTAATTAGAATGACGAGGTAAATAATTTAGTGGTAATAGGGAAAAAAGTATCCGGTTCTTATATTAAAACTAGCGACAATTATAAAAAAAAAGTAAAACTAAATGTACATAAAATGGTGTATGTAAATGTTCCTAGATTTTAAATTCAATTGAATTATTAGCTACTACCATATCACATTATCACTCGTAGCAATAAAAAAGAAATGATATAGAAATGACAAATTTTCACATGATTTCTAGTTTAATTCGAAATTACAGTAAATAAAATAATTAGTACTACTATGCAATTTATTTTACATAGTAGGGAAGAATAATATAGAGAAGAGTCTTCTCAACATTATTCACTCTCTTATTTTACGATTTCTCAACTTTAACTATTTATTGAAGTATCATTTTTATGAAACAAATGCATAAAAATGATCGGGACTCCTAAAGTGGGACGGAGGGAGTACAATTTATATACATTTCTCACTACTTATAAAAATATACTAAGACATATACCATATTTTTACTGAATGGACGATTCCTTTAAATGTTTATGTCTAAAACATTCGGAAGAAACATTGGAATAATTTATGTAGAAAGTTAGCATTTTAGATTTCGGAAAAAAAGTATGCATGAAAAAGTAGGTGACAGGATAAATCTGTATACCAGCCGGGAATTGTGGGTTTATACGGAAAAAGACATTATCCAGTAGTGCAGGGACGGAGCCAGAAAATTATAACAGGAGGGGCAAAAATATTAAAATATAAATAAATAAATATTAAAATAAAACAAAATATATTATATTATTACATTTAAAGGTAAAAGGTGGTGTGTTTTTAGGAGAGGGGAAAATAAATTATTATTTTCTTAAATGTAAGGGGGCAAATAGTGTGAATTTACATATATTAAGGTAATATAATATAAATGCCTACATACTTATGAAAAATTGAGGTGGGGCATTTACCCCTTCTCATTCTATACTAGATCCGTCCCTGCAGTAGTGAGTGTCGATGGGATAATTGAAGGGATAATCTCGTTAAATTTGATGGGATTTATTCAATAAATCGAAGGTCGGTGGATGGCTTCGATCCATTTGATTTTAAAAGTTACCCAGCTTTATATCATGATAAGTCAAACATGCACGAGAATTTTTTTGAAAAGTATACCTTTTTAGCTGTGTTAGAGATTCATAGGAGATGATCTTGATAATTGGAAGGGAATGTTTTTGATATATTATTATAAAAGTGGATTAATTAAAATGTAATCTACTGTATTTAAAATGTTAGGGGCAAGTTGCCATAAAAGTAAATCAAATTTGGCCCAATTTTGGTCAATTTGGCAAGTTTGAAAATATAGCGACGTTGATATTTTTTTTTCATTTGTTTTATGGACTCGGATTTGGAAGAAATCATGTTTAATGCAATGATCGAAAAATATTACATGGACAAAATGTACGGCCATTTAAACAACGTTATGTTTGTTATATTAAATTGTCAAAAAATAATTAAAATTAGGTTAAATTATAGTCCGTCCACGCAGGCTTCAAAATTAGTCGCTAATATCATAACTTTGTCAATTTTCTTAATTTTCCTAAGGCCCAAAATTTATGTAACCTAAGTATCTTAAATGATAAATGTGGCACATGCATGTAGTACAAATGTACACTAAACTACATCGTTTAAGTAGGTAAAATTAAAATTGAAAACTATGCGAAAATTTTCTTCTCTAGTACTAGTATGATTTTATATCGGCACATCACATAGCATCATGGGCAATTGTGAAAAATATCGAAGGTATCATATAATGACTTATTTTTAAAATTGTTGGATTAACTAGAATTTGACCAAAGCTCGTGATTTTTTTTAATCAAGTTAATGACATTAGTACATGTACACACTACTTAGTGCCACGTCTTAAATTTAGGACACATGTGTCACGTCGATAATTTTTGGTCATGGGACAATTGAGAAAATGATCAAAAGTCATAATAATAGCGGTTGATTCAAATTTGCGAAATTGACAAGAAGTTGACCAAATTTCATAGCTTTCTCTAATAATTGCCGTTAATGATTTCTCCCACAATTTTAAGAACTAGAATTTCTGAATTTCACATATAATTAAGCACGTGTAATGGCAAAGCCAAGCCCCTAGCACGCCGTGATTATCGTCCAATATACAAGGGCTTTTTGATGCATAATATTACACAACTCTTAAACTTTGATGTTCACCACGAACTTCAAACTTGGTAAATAATAACTGAGGGTCGCTGCTAATTCTATTGTCGTCTTAGGCTATATCGAGCCACCAATTAGTACATAAAAGGGTCAATGTGGAGAAATTTTAAGATACTAAACCAAAAATGAAATCTTATCTGCCTACTCATTTTAAAACATGACAACTCATCATCCACATCATTTCTAATAAGCTGAAATTTGTTGCCGGTAGAAAATTAGCACCCAAGACAAAGTTCATTACCAAATTTAAAGTCCATAAAAAAAAATTACACTTATGAAATTTATGTTGTCTACGCAAAATCCTAGCTCAGCCACTATTTGCAATGCCGGTTCATGGTATTTTTGACACGTGTGATAGTACAACACATATTCGAGTTTGAAGGAAGACAGAGAAGAGATATATTAATATTGGTACTATAAAACTAGAACTATATAGTATTACCTAGAATTAAAAACTGGTTTAGATAATAATAAATGAAAAAGAAACTTGACAATACTAATTGAATCAGAGCCAGAGCGCGCCAGCCTCTTTAAGCAGCCGCACAAGCGAGCCGTTGATATGAGACGCCATCACACTGTCGATGGCGCCAACGAGCTTCCCCCCGATGAAGACGGTCGGGACAGGCGCTGCGCCTCCGTGGAGGCGCAGCAGCGCCTTGGAGAGGTCCTCCCCCCTGGGGTCCTGGTCGATCTCGTAGACCACCGGGCTCACTCCCAAGCTGCAGAAGAGGCGCTTCGCGGTGTGGCACATGCAGCACGTGCTGTCGCTGAAGATCACCACCGCGTGCGCCGCCGCCATCCTCTCTATCCGCTCCATCGGGTCCGTCGCAACGCTGCGTTTTAATGGCACCTTGCATGACCCTGAACCGGTCTGGTAATGCATTCTTTTTCAACTTTTTTTTACGTGTTTACGTTTCTGAATGTTTCTTTATTTTTTTTTTGGTTTTGCCAGAGTGTGTTTATGGAAGAAATGAGGGTATATATAGAGATAAATGGGAAATTAAAGATGATAAGAGATTTAATTTGTTTTCTTTATTTTTTGTTGTTGATGTATAGCAATTGCTTTTTAAGTACAAAGATAAATGTGAGGCACGTGACGTGTTTAGTTACTTACTATAGATTTGACCGAATTTAGTTTTACCAGTGTAGTTCGGTTGCGTAAATTTGGTTCTATACTAATTTCGGAATATTACATAAATTACTCTTCGGGACTAAGTTAAGGTTGTGTAATACTATCAATTTAGTTCAATTTAATTTTGTCTTCATTTTTCATTTCTTGTTTTGTTACATTTAGTCGCGAATTATCATTGATATAATTATTTTTAAAAGTTATAGTAGTAATTAATTAAAATTGATTGTCACATAACACCAATCTCGGGTAGTTTTGGTTCAATTTAATTTCAAATAATCCGTTGTGTGACATATAAAATTTAATCATCGGCTGACACTATATTGGTGCTATATATATATATATATTATGGCTCGGAATAAAATTTATCAAATCAAAGGTAATATTTATGACACAAGTTGAGTAATTGAAATGAATCGGATTTAATGTGACAACACCAATTGGAAGGAGGGTAACGAGTTAGAGAGAGAGAGGAGAGATAAGGGGAGAAATGGTACATTCTCAAAAAGGAAATTCCTTCTTATTTTTTTCGTATTTAATTTAAGACGGTTGCTTTGGTCATTCTTGTCGGCCCCTACTTGATTCAACTATCCAGTTTCTCTGTTTAGATACTTTTTTTAAATACATAATAAATGAATGTGAAAAAAAAATTAACAGATTTTTTAAAACTATATGCTTATTTATTAATTTAAATTGCTCACTATAATAACATCTACTTTGAGAATCTGAGTAATTTTAATGTGATCAACTTTGAGATTCTGTAAATTTTCATTTACATACAAAGTTACAAATTCGTTTCCAATGTTACCTTAAAACTACATATCGATAGTAATTAATTCCGTTTCAAGTTATAAGTAAAAAATGATGATTTCATATGACATTAGTGAATTAATGTTAAAATTTGTCACTTAATTTAGAGTAATTTAATGCACCGACGGCATATTTATCTTTCGGTTTCCATTCAAACTTGAGATAAAATCTGATCTCTCCCTTGTAAATTTATGATAAATAAAAAAGGACATTGTAATTAATGGGGCATACTGTTGGAAATAACAGGTCCTAACAGTTTCTTTTATTTTTATTAGTAAAATCGTTTTCAAGATTTTATTATTATTGGGTTTTATATTGGGCTCAAGTTGATCCCGTT